>NC_053028.1:39366006-39481968 GCF_003073215.2 Triticum urartu | reverse complement strand
ATTGATGCTGCTGCCTCCATCCATGCGCACTTTAGTGAACTTGTATCCCCCAACCTGAGGCACAACCACCAAAGCCAAGTGGCCCTGCTTGTCAACCCGGGGTGGGTGATCCTCACGGCTCCATACAATAGCATGTTCAGACCATCGCAAGTATTGAGGGATCGCCGGCTCAACCGCGTTGACTGCCCTCTTATGAGCCTTCTGGTCGCGTTTACATAAACTGGTGGTAAACACATGATACTAACCACTATTCGACTGCTTTGGATTACTCTAATAACCAGACTACTGCTGCTGATTACCCTGACCATATTGTGGATTGAAACCACCTTGATTGCCTTGGCCCTGGAAACCAGAATTTGAGCCGCCACCACCAAAGCCAGGCCCGTGAGAGCCGGATCCTGAGCCGTCATTTGGGCCATGATTATTCGGAATTCTTTTTAATTCCTATACTCCCTCGTGATGAAGCAATCCTTCCATAGATGATTGGCCGGTTTCTCTTGTGTACCATGCTTTGGACAAGGCTGATTCATCATCGCCTCAATGTTAAACTTTGGCCCTCCAAGCCAGAGTGGATTTCCCTTACAACGCTGACTATTATTCTGCGTATTGGTGTTAGCCACAAAGTCTAAACCGCCCTCCGCTTTGCGCTTACCGTTGCTACTTTGACCCTCCGTATTATGCTGCTGCCCTTTTGCATTGCCACTCTTCTTCCCCTTACTAGCCTTCTCCTCATCAGACTCAGGGTCTTTAGTACTATGAGAGTCGGCGTATTTGACGAGAGCCTCCATGAGCTCCCCCATGTCATTGCAGTGGCATTTAAGCCGCCCCAACTTCTACTTAAGGGGAAGGAAACGACAATTCTTCTCCAACATCAGGACTGCTGAACCGGAATTGATACTGTCTGATGAGTGTATAACGGCTGAGATCCGGCGCACCCAATTGTTTGTTGACTCGCACCCAATTGTTTGTTTGGATAAAACATGTTTTCAACTCCTCCCATGACCTAAAAGAGTTAGCGGGCAGCCCTTTCAACCAAGTATGAGCCGGCCCATTCAACATCATGGTGAAATACTTAGCACATGCAGCATCACTAACATCCAACATCTCCATAGCCATCTCATAACTCTCAATCCAAGCCTCTGGGGGCTGATCCGCTGTGTAATTAGGCACCTCACAAGGGCCCTTGAAATCCTTAGGCAAACGCTCGTTGCGTAGAGCCGACACAAAACAAGACACACCAAGGTTCTAGAGGTCACTCCTGCCTCCACAGACGCTGACGGATAAACCGGAGATTGTTGTTGAGCAGCTAGCTAAGCCGCCAGCTCAGCCTCCCGACGTGCCCTGCCCTGATCCACCAAAGTCTGAGCATTGATACCACCGCGCACCGGGTCATGCGTACGAGGCTGGTTATGGTGTTGCTCACTGCTTGAAACTGTTGGTGAGTCAATATGTCTACTATAACTTCGGCTTTATTTGATGATAAAAGTGGGTTTGGAGAAGTCATGACTTTATTTGATGATAATCCCACCATTTTGTAAGAGTTTCAACTTTGCATGCATGTGAATCATGTAGAGAAAAATTTATGTGATAGATATATTTTTGAATTTGATTATGATCCTACTTGTAATTATTATGAAAGAGGCAAATATGGTTGTGGAAAACTTCATGTTACTAAATTACCTCTGGTTATGTTGAGATTGCTATTGTTTCTTTCTTCTTCCATGCATATTCTAGTTTTTGCTTACCTTGATAAATTTTTTGCTTATAAAATGCCTATGCATAGTAAGTATGTTAGATTTATATGTGTTTTTCTCATGCTACATGATGCTCTCTTCGTGTTTCAATTGCTATCTTTCATGTGAGCATCATTAAAATTATCAATGCCTAGCTAAAAGGCTTTAAAGAAAGGCGCTTGTTGGGAGACAACACAATATTTTTCTTTTCTGTTTTTGAATAAATAATTCATCTAGCCTCTGTTTAGTTGTGTTTTTGTGTTATAATTAGCGTTTGTGCCAAGTAAGACCTTTGGGATAGGTTACGGTGATAGTTGATTTGATCTTGCTGAAAAACAGAAACTTTTGCACCCACTCCCATAATTTTTAAAAATCACAGAAGCGTGATAAAATTCTGAATGTTTTACAAAAATTGATATTCAAATATCCTCTATAGTCCTGATTTTTCTGAAATTTTGGAGTTACAGAAGTATTTGAAGTATCCAGATTACTACTGATTGTTCTGTTTTTGACAGGTTCTGTTTTCTATGTGTTGTTTTCTTATTTTGATGAATCTATGGGTGGTATCAGGGGGTATGAACCATGGAAAAATTGGAATACAGTACACATTACATCAATATAAATAAGAATGAGTTCACAATAGTACCAAAAGTGGTGATTCATTTTCTTATACTAACGGATCTTATGAGATTTTCTTCTGAGTTTTGTGTTATGAAGTTTTCAAATTTTGGGTAAAGATTTGGTGGACTATAAATATCTTGACAATCATTTAAAAAATTCTGAGGACCATGTTTATCTCGGTACTCATAGCCGTATGCATCCCTAGTTGGTGCATAGGTTCGGAAGTGAAAATCTCTCCCATTTTTATATACCATTAAGTTCCTCGACTTCCCAATCAACTACTTCTCCTCCCTCTCGCGTCGCCTCCCCCGTGGGCAGCTCGGGAGGGCTCAGCTGCCGCCGCCGCCTAGTAACCCTCCAGCGCCCTTCTCCCCATCCGCCGCTGCCCATGGTCGGCGCCGGGCAAAGCCCATGCGTGCGACGGCGGTGGCGCAGGGTCTCTCCTCCCTCTCCCGGATCCGCGGCGGCACGGGCATCCTGATCCGCGGGGTGTGGCCCTGCCGGCGGTGTGGCTGATCCCGGAGGCGACGGGCTCGCGGCGGTGCACGGGCGCGCAGCTCCATGGGTGTGGGTCTCCCGGCAGCGGGATCGGTCGACGACGGGCTTGGGTGATGGCGACGGCCGCGCGGTGCCGGATCTCGTCGCTCGTGGCAGATCTCGCCACTCCGGCCATCGTGGAGGAACCTGGACCTAGGGTGGCGGCCCTGTTAGGCATGGCGACGGCGCCCTCGGCTGGCGACGTTTGCGGGGGGTGGATGGACGGCGTCTTGACCGCGTGGGCGGTGAGGTGCCGGTGGATGTCCTCCGCGCTGCAGGCTCTCTCCCGCTGCACTTGGTGGCTTACGATCACGGTTGTCAGCCTCGGTGCATTCGCGAGGGCTGTTAGAGGTGCCATCGGACCGAAGGAAACTTTTGATGACTCGTTCACCCCGACGGTGGCGACGACCAGGGCCGCCATTCTCCTCCTTGCAGGTGCCGTCGGGGTCCCTGCCCTCCACCCCGAACCCATGCCCGTGTGAAAATCCAAAATCTCCTTAGATTGGGCAGCGGCGGCACTACGTGTGTCGTACCCTTCTTGGAGGCGCCGCCTGTGGCGTTTGGGTGCTCGGTTAGAGGAACTGCAGGAGGAGGAGATGGGACCAGTGGCAACAGGTGGTGTTCGCGACGGAGGAGCGGCGTGGCATCTGGCACGTCGCTAACGGCGGGTCTCAGCGGCATGGAGCAGCGGGGTCTCGCCAGTGGGCGTGTGCTGATGGACGGGCGCAGGATGGTGGCGTTGTCTGGCATGGTGATGGCGTCGACGGCAGCTAAACCGGGCAAGGTTGATGCAGCAGTACAACACTGCAAATGGATTGGTGGCAGGTGGCTGTGGCTGCCTCATACCCGGCAGGCGTCCTGGTTCAGGAGTAAGCTGGACTGGTGGGTGCCCCATACCCGGCAGGAGTCGTGGTTGGGACCTCAGGTTTTAGATGTTAGGTTTGGCTGTGAGGTTTGTTTGGTATTAAGCCCAGACTATCAGCATCCCTTCATCACCTGGATAGGAGTAGCGACAGATGTTGCCCAGACGGTGGCATTAGTTTTACTGTTGTATGACTTTGTAAGGTCTTGTGTGAATAAGTAATAAAATGGCTCCATGCATCGTCCAGAGGCAGAGGCCGGAGGTCCTCCTCCATTTTTCAAAAAAAAATTGTTAATTCAAAAGTCAGCACCATTACTCTATTGGAACCTCATCATTATTTGCATCAAAACATATAGACTTTCATCAATGCGGATGCATGTAGTATGAACAACCAAAAATCGGATGTTAAAGCCGCGTACTGATCTAACGTCAAATAAGAAACTCGCAGATTTTTTTTACATAAAAACTATATAAAAAATTGTGTGATGAATCTTAAATTTATGTATTGATCTAATATCATGTAAGAAAGATACGTATGACGACTAATATGGTACCTTAGAAAGGGCCCAATAATCATTCACCCACAAATTTAATGACATTAAAGATGTCACATGTACATGAGATGTTTCGTTTCTCATAATATTTGCAGTTGTTATAGGACCATACAATTTCATATATCATACAATATGAATAACCATGAAACAATCAATTTATTTCTCAGATAAGATTAATTTTTAGACATGTTTGAATAATTAAAGACAATGCCCTCGCATTTGCGAGGGCCACCCTGCTAGTTACTACCTCTCTCTCAGTTTACAGGGCGTGCGCGTACCCCTAGGTCGTTAATTTGACCAACCTAATACAAGTCATATATCACAAAAAATATAACAACATAAACTACGGAGTTTCTACTTTCAAAAGGTATAATTTTTGTGTTATATAATTTATATAAGGGTGATAAAATTGACAACCTAGGTATACGCACATGACTTGTAAATTGAAACGGAGGTAGTACTATGAACATAGATGATTATTGGGGGCAAAGGTGCTTTGCCACCATAGTCAGCCAACACATACACAGATATCTGCTCAAGTCCGTGGACGGATCAAGTTTTCTCGGCAGAGCGCCGGAGCAAACATCATATCTTGTAGGTGTTCTCCAAGATAGTAAAGTGTCTGCAATTCCCTTGTCTTGGGGTCGTAGTACCCTAACGCTCGCCCTGTGCTGAGAAGCACTCTTCCGTCCTTAGGATCAACATCCAATAGTGTAGTCGCCTCTGACGGGTACATCTGCCGAAACTCTCCAAGCTCGATACGATATGGCCCTCTTGACCAAGAACCACCGTCCAACGTCCAAACAACGATGGCATTTGCCCTCCTATCTGAGCACAAGATGCAGATATTACCTCGGAACTCGACGATAGACGTGATCTGGTCGCGGTTGCATGGAGGGGCTCGCAATACTTGGAACTCTGTCGTGCCGACGTCGAGCGCCAATAGTTCACACCTTGAACCTGGCTTTGTTCCAAGTTCATCATCATCTACAATCCAGTAGAGTTTTCCATGGGCATAGGCAGGCTGCATGTCAACCACTGGCCTTGGTGGGGGCGTGATGGAAACCCACGATGATTTGGTGTTTATGGACTTGACGTAGCACTCCAGTTGGTAATTCCCTCGAGAAGTATTCTCACCACACACAAGACGTGCTAGTACGTGCTGGTTGGTTCGCAAATCGTACCCCAGTCCTATCCTGCCAGCAGAAAGGGAAGAGCTGCCTGCTGCATCATGGATGTGATGATCTAGAAATACAGGCTTGCTGCAATACTCCCGGCTAGGGTTGCAGATGAAATCGATGCAGGAGCGCTCGTATATATAGCTGACCAGGACGAGGCCGTGGCAAGGTTTGGAGCACACAGTCCTAGATATCCGTGGATCAAACAAGAATGGCATCATTTCGTGTTGCACCCTCTCGCAGTATTCCAGCGGGTAGAACACCTCCGAGAACGAGAAGGGCTGGACAAGCCTGATCTGGGGGCCCTTGCCTAGGTTTGTGTGGAGCGCGTGTATCTGGATGAATCGATCGCTCTTGATCACTGCGTGCCATTCCTTGCACACACACTTCAAGGGGACGATCGACTGAACTGGCAACCACTTGAGGACGTCTGACCACGCCTTCCTCCACGGAGAGGAGAAGATGATCTCCTCACTCGTACGGCCTACGGACACGAGGCTCTCCTCCACCAAGCCCACGGTGCGGGAAGAAATTGTAGCATTGCAGAAGCTATCATTTGTGATTTCCGTCGGTGAGACCAGCATCTCGGGAACGCCCCCACCTTGGACGTCAAACTTGAGCACACCCTCCTCCGTGGCGAACATAATGTTACCGGCCCGGTTGATTCCGAGCGGTGAAACCCAGTGCACCCGCAGCAGATCAAGTTCAGGTCTGGAAGTTTGTGGCTGCATGACGCGATAGAGCTTCTCCCATTTCCCTGCCTCACGGCATGCTAGCCGCCAGATACAGTAAGGGTCGACGTCCCTACAAGGTGGACGGTCATGAAAAACGCACAAGCACAAGCATCCGTCTAGTACTGTTAGCTCGAGTGGACCAGTGTTGTCGTTTGCCGACTGGGGCATCGTCAACGAACTGAAGGTCTCATCTCCAACGTCCAAGGTGACGATGCTGCCGCTCTGTTTGTCGAGAAAATGCAGGTGTCCGTGGCAAAACACGGCCGGATCTCCCACGACCGCACACGTGGGGGGAGGACGTTGAGCGGCCACTCTCCAGTGCGCCGACACGTCGAGCGTGAAGACCTGGCAACAGGGGGTGGAGTGGTAGGAGTAAAAGAGCCGCACCACCTTGTGCTCCATGGTGGCCCGGCTGTAGCCGAGGCCGTACGACACGACGCGGCGCTGCTGGCTGTCAGGGAGAGGCAGGAGCGCGCCGGTGCTCGGGTTGCAGACGTAGTAGCCATGGTGGGGTTGGCGGTGGAGCAGGACGAGGCCATTGCAGGGCTTGGTGAGGACCTCGATTGGCCACGTGTTGTCCGGGTCCTCAAGGTGTCCGGTTGTGAAGAATAGTCTAGGCATCACGTGATGACTGTTGGACTGCAGGAGGTGCAGGTCGACGAAGGAAGCGGATGTGAGCGTGGCGGCCCACGAGCGCGACAGGCAGCGGAGGCGTCCGACGGACTTGGCCGGCAGCCGGGTGAAGATCTCCACGAGGATATCATCCGTCAGCGTCGTCGATGTTGGGGAGGCTCCATAGGTGCTTTTCCTCCGCTTGGACATACGACTCGTCGGTGTCCGCAGCAAGGGGCGTTGCTCGTGCCTGGTGTCGACGACGAGGTACCGTAGTGATGACATCGTCGCCATGGATGTATGTCTAGATCCTACTAGTTGTTGTTGCTCGCGCGCCTCGCGAGGTCGATAATCGGCCGCACTCACGTTGTGTCTCGTGCCTCTTTGTTTATCATGTTATTATGGTTTATTAAAAGCACCCCACACGGTGCACATATATAGATATCGAAGTAATATTGGCTACAGCCCTACTCGTGCTCGCCTCGTAATACTACTCGGACTAAACCTACACGGACACAGACACCAATGCTACTCGGACTAGGAGATTCCAAACGTCACTCCTCGATGGCTATGATCCTCTTCTTTATCGGTTTTGCTAAAACTGTCTGTATGTATGTATTTGTGTTGTACCGTTGTACCTGAATCCTAGTCTTCAGGATCTTAACCACCACTCCACGTACAAGACCTGCATGCCTATGCATGCGGGAGGGGAGCGGCTAAAAGTCAGTCGACTGAAATTATATTGTGGTCAGTCAATTTTTCTTAGGCCAGAAAGAAACATTTTGTTAACTTTCAGGGTCATCAAACGTCCAAACGTGCTGCCCAAAGCCCCGAACTCATGCATACAGCAGCCGGCAAACCTTCCAGGGCCTAGTGCGATCAGCACCAAAGGTTGCACGTTCATGGGCTATTTACTACAGTCCCTTCCTATGATAGTAAAAAAGGCAACATCGTCACTGAATTTTACTCTATTGAAAGTTTTGATCTCATGATAGATTACTCTTTTGGATCAGAACAAAGTCGGTCCTTGGACAGAAGGCCACGCGCCAGGTTTCGGCTGTCCTATACTATTGTACTAAAATAAAAAGTCTTTCTCAATAGGAATAAATTAAAAGGAATGGTAAGAAAATAAAATAAAGAAATAAAGAAATAAATTGCACACAATTTACAAATAAATTGTGTTTTTAATAATATGCAATAATAAGCATATAGTAGTGTAGTTTTGCAAGACTTTTTTTATAAGAAGGAATGAATTAAGATCATTGGTATTATCCTTCAAGAAGAAGAAAATGAAATAAAAAAATCAAACAAAAACAAAATATGAAGTTTTCTAAGGAATAATGAATTGGTAGCGTTAGTATTACCCTTTAAGTCCCCCGCAAAAAAAATTATTACCCTTTTAAAAGATAGAAAATGAAGATAAACTAAATAGGGACAAAATTTGCACACAATTTACAAATGAATTGCGATCTTCTCTAATATGCAAGAATAAACGTATAATAGTGGAACTTTCGCATAAGAAATGAAGTTGTCTAACAATGAATGAATTATTGGTGTTCGTATTACCTCTTTAAGATTAACACGATGAAAATAATAATAATAATAATAATAATAATAATAATAATAATAATAAAATGAAAAATTTGCACAGATTTTACACAAAAATTACGCTTTTTATAGTATGAAAGAATAACCATATTATAGTGGAACAATATTGGTACAACTTAAAAAAATGAAATAAAATAAAAATAAAGAGAAATCAAAATAATGATTTTTTCTTGGGAAGAATAAAACCCTTTAAGAAGAAATAAAATAAAAATCAAAAACTATATAATGAAACTTTCTAGGGAAGATTGAAACCTTTTAAGAAGAAAGAAAATAAAAAAACAATGAAATTTTCCAGGGAAAAATGAAACCCTTTAAGAAGAAAGAAAAGAAAAATAAAAACAAAAATAAAATAATGAAGTTTTCTATGGAAGAATGAAACCCTATAAGAAAAAAAATACAAAAACTAAAACAAAACAAAATAATGAAGTTTTCTATGTAAGAATGAAACCCTTTAAGAAGAAAAAAAATAAAAACTAAAACTAAAACAAAATAATGAAGTTTTCTACTGGAAAATGAAATCCTTTAAGAAGAAAGAAAAAAAATAACTAGCACACAAGTATGCCCTAAATTTTCACTTTTGTAAATATGCAAAAAATATGTATGTATAGTGCAATTTTTGCTCTCTACTATAATTTACACACATGGTGTATCAAACTTCCGTGTATACTTACTAAACATAATAAAACAAATAAAGTTTTCTAAGAGAGAATAAATTAGTCACATTGGTATTACTCTTAAGAAGAAAGAAAATAAACGAAAACTTGCACACAACTCGACAGTGAAATTGCAGTTTTTATAAATACGCAGCGAATACACATATAACAATGTAACTTTAGCAGTGTAGTATAATTTGCACACATATTGTTTAGTACTTTCATGCATACATAAACAAAATAATAGAAAAAATGAATTTAATTAGCAAAAAAATTAGTACAAAACAATTAACATTGGTATTACCCTTAAAAGAATAAAAAATATAAACAATTCACAAAATTAGCACAAAGATGCACTTTTTATAATATGTAGAATAAATGTATAAGAGTGTAGTTTTCGTACTCTAATGTAATTTGTAAATGTAGTACTTGCATGTATACATTTACACACACTCAACAATAGGAAATATACGTAAAGAAAAAAACAACAGAAAAACAGAAAAATAAAAGCGTACACTTGCAGAAAACAAAAGCAAACACATGAAGAAAAGCATAATCACACCAAAATCCAGCCCAAGAAGGAAATCGACTGACCCAAAATAGGGGTCAGTCAAATCCAAACAGGCCCAGTATGACCAGCAGCAAAACAAAACTTGAAAGAAAAAAAAACTACACAAATCTTAAAGCACAATTCAAGGGCTTAAAAATTGACTGACCACAAAGGTAAAAGTCAGCTGACTGAAATCTAGCTAAACTGATGCGGGAGGGCATCGAAACCGGCCTATATGTACTTGTAATTTCTCAGAGGGATAAACAGTGTGTGTAATGTTCTTCTATCTTGGTATCAATCGCCATGGCCTTCGAGGACATCTTCGGTGAGCTCCCAACCCCGGCTGCACCCAACTCCTCCTCTCAGTCATCTCCTCCAGCCGCTTCTCCACCTTTCTCCACCCTCACTCCGGCTGCGACCTCTGCCCTAGCCACTACGCTCGCTTACTCCTTTGCCACCCCCGTCGACCCCCTTCTCCAGAACATCCACAATGACCACATCTCGAACTACATCAAGTTCAAACTCGACCCTGTCGAAAACAATTACATCAAGTGGCGCACCTTCTTCACTTGCGTCCTCACCAAGTATCGCCTTCCGGATCACATCACGCATCCTCCACCTCCCAACCCCGACGCGGCGTGGCTCTCCGTCGACCAACGCCTCATTCTCTAGATGCTCTTCACCCTGGCGGACTCCCTCCTCGAGATGATCATGGGCGGCGCTTTCGATGCGTTCACCGCCTGGTAGCGCATCCGCAACTACTTCCTCACCAACTAGGGGGCGCAACACCTCCACCTCGTGCACAAGTACAGGAACCTCAAGCAGGGCGGCCGCACCGTCACTGACTATGCCCGGAGCCTCAAGGCGCTTGCCGATGGTCTCGCCGACACTAGCCACCAGGTATCCGCTGATGATCTCGCCATGCAGTTCCTCCATGGACTCGACGGCCGCTTCGACATGATCCACACCATCCTCGGTGACACGGTGCCCCTTCCTCCCTTCGAGGTCGCGGTCTCCCGTGTGGATCTTGCGGAGTACAACATCAATCTCTGTGCTGCCGAGGCCAGCGCCGCTGCCCTCACCTTCTCCGGCAGCTCTACCTCCACCAACGACCACGGTGATCGCGGTGATCGCAGCAATTGCCCCCCTCCCTCTAGACGCGGCAACGGGGGCACCTGCGTACTGGTTATCGTGCATGTGGTCGTGGCCGCGGTCGTAGCCACTCTGACTAGTTAGGCCGCGGATCTACACTGCAGCAACTGTCCCCATGGACGGGATACTTCCCCCCATTTGGCATGGCTCTACCTCAACCTCGCCCCAGCTAGATTCCGCCCAATGCCGCGGGCGTTCTTGGACCGCACCCTGGTGTCCGCTATCAAGCGTACTCGTTGATACTCTCGGGCTCCTCCTCACCGCACCAGACGGCACCTCCCGCGCCCTACTCGTACGACTCTCCTTCATGGGATCACGCCGCACTCTTCAACCATGCCTACAGCCAGAACGGTCTTCCTGCCAACAACGCCGACTAGATCCCTGACTCTGGTGCGGCCACCCACTTCACTGGTAATCCTGCTAATCTCTCCTTGTTTTGCTCTTTACCAAAGCATTTTTCATCGAGCATCATTGCAGGCAATGGCCATCATATTCCCATTATTGGCACCGGCACCACCTCCCTTCCCCCACCAATCTCTCTTTACGTGATGTTGTCGTTGCACCCGGCATTTTCAAAGATCTCATTTCTATCTGCAATCTCTCCCGTGATAACAATGTTGAAGTCGCTTTTAACCCTCTTGGTTTTTCTGTGAAGGCACTTCCCAGTCGCACTCCCCTCATAAAGTCTAGTAGCCCGAGCCCGCTCTACCCCTTGTACGGCACCACCTCCTCTGGCGTCAACGCGTTTGTCACCACCATCTGCGGATTGTGGCGCTGCTGGCTCGGCCACCCTAGCAAAGCCACCTTAGAATCTTTATCTCAAAGCTTCCTTCCCAATTGTAATAAGCATGTTAGTGCCACTTGTAGTTCTTGTCAGCTCGGGAAGCAACCCCGTTTACCTTTTTATTCATCAAATAATTGTACTACTGCACCATTTCAATTAATCCATTGTGATCTTTGGACTTCACCGGTTGTGAGTTTTTCGGGCTATGCCTATTACCTAATTATTCTAGATGATTACTCTCACTACTCTTGGTCATTTCCTCTTTGACACAAATCTGAGACGTCCTCTATTCTTCAACGCTTCTTTACCTACATCTACACTCACTTTCATACCCTCATACAATGCATGCATTGTGACAATGGCGGTGAATTCATCAAACACTCCCTTCGCACCTTCTTCTCTACCTACGGCATCATCTATCGCCTCTCGTGCCCACATAAGTCTCCTCAAAATGGCAAAGCGGAACGCATCCTCCGCACCATGAACGACGTGGTCCGCACGCTCCGTCTCCACGCCCACTTAACACTGCCACCTATCTCTTGAACCGCCGTCCATCCACCACAATGGCCCCCTAGAGCCCTACTACCTTCTCACGGATGTTCCACCCACCTATGACCATCTTTGGGTTTTTGGTTGCCTATGTTTTCACAATCTCTATGCTACTAGCCCCAACAAACTAGTCCCCTGCTCCACCCACTGCGTTCTCCTTGGTTACCCTCTCGCACACAAGGGCTACTGCTGTCTCGACCTGCAAACCCGCAAACTTGTCATTTTCCGGCACATTGTGTTTGACGAATCCACCTTTCCTTACGTACCCCCCCCCCACGCCCGGCCACTGCGCTCCCCCGCCACACCAGATCCCACCCCGATTCTCGTGCCCGCACCCCACCTGCGCACAATCCCCTCCAGGATTCCCCCTTCCTTGGACGCCAGACTGGCGCCCAGATCCGCCTCGTGCTCCCCTCCACCAGCCCATGCGTCATGCATGTCCTCCTGCCGCCCCATTCAACCGACCGGGTTTGCCCCCAGCCCCATGACGAGCCACGCATCATCACCCAATCCGCCTCGTACTGAATCCCTTGGACAGCCTGCTGCCGATCCACTTGGATCTCCCGCCCGTCTCGGATCCCCACCAGATTCGCCTGCCACTTGATTCGTCTCCGTCGTATCTATAATTTTTTATTGTTTCATGCCAATAGTATTCAACTTTTACATACTTTTGGCAACTTTTTATTTGATTTATTTGGACTAATTTACTTATCCAGTGCCCAGTGCCAGTTCTTGTTTGTTACATATTTTTGTTTCGCAAAAAATCCATAACAAACAAAGTCCAAACGTGATAAAAATTTACGGAGAATTATTTTGGAATATATGTGCTTTTTAGGAGGTGGAATCAACGCAAACGGGGGCCCACAGTGCCCACAACCCACCAGGGTGCGCCAGGAACCCCCTGGCGTGCCCAATGTCTTGTGCCCTCCTCGAAGGTCGGTTGGGGCCCTTCTTCTGGCGCAAGAAAGATAATTTATGGAAAAAAATCATGTAAAAGTTTCAGCGCAATCAGAGTTGCGTATCTCCGGGAATATAAGAAACGGTTTTCGGCCAGATCTGAGGAAGGCGAAACAGAAGAGAAAAGAGAGGGAGATTGAATCTCGGAGGGGCTCCCGCCCCTCCACCGCCATGGAGACCATGGACCAGAGGGGGAACCTTCCTCCCATCTGGGGGGGGGGGGAGGCCAAGGTAGAAGAAGAAGGAGGGGGGCTCTCTCCGCCTCACTTCCGGTGGCGCCGGAGTGCCACCGGGGCAACAATCGTGACGGCGATCTACATCAGCAATCTTGCTACCGTCAACACCAACTCTCTCCCCCTCTATGCAGCGGTGTAACACCTCTTTCCCCCACTGTAATCTCTACTTAAACATGGTGCTCAACTCCATATATTATTTCCCAACGATATTTGGCTATCCTATGATGTTTGAGTAGATCTGTTTTGTCCTATGAGTTAATTGTGATCCTGGTTGGGATGATTGTCTATTTTATTAACGGTGCTGTCCTACGGTGCCCACCGTCTACGGCAAACGCGAGGGCCCCCCGCTGTAGGGTGTTGCAATATGTTCATGATTCGCTTATGGTGGGTTACGAGAGTGACAGAAACTTCAACCGAGTAGGTGGGTTATGTCGTATGGGAGTAAAGAGGACTTGATACTTAATTCTATGGTTGGGTTTTGATACGTCTCCGTCGTATCTACTTTTGCAAACACTTTTGCACTTGTTTTTCATTCTAACTTGCATGATTTGAATGGAACTAACCCGGACTGACGCTGTTTTCAGCAAAATTGTCATGATGTTATTTATGTGCAGACACAAAAGTTCTCGGAATGACCTGAAACTTCACGGAACAACTTTTCAAAATTGCCAAGATGAAGGCCAGGGGACCCACCACCTGTCCACGAGGGTGCCCCCCCAAGGGCGCGCCTCCCTACCTCGTGGGCCCCCTGGAGCTCCTCCGACGCCAACTCCAACTCTATAAATTTGCTTTCAGGGAGAAAAAATCAAGGAGAAGAATTCATCATGTTTTACGATACGGAGCCGCCGCCAAGCCCTAAAACCTCTCGGGAGGGCTGATCTGGAGTCCGTTCGGGGCTCCGGAGTCGGGCATTCGTCGCTGTCGTCATCATCAACCATCCTCCATCACCAATTCCATGATGCTCACCACCGTGCGTGAGTAATTCCATCGTAGGCTTGCTGGACGGTGATGGGCTGGATGAGACTATCATGTAATCGAGTTAGTTTTGTTAGGGTTTGATCCCTAGTATCCACTATGTTCTGAGATTGATGTTGCTATGACTTTGCTATGCTTAATGCTTGTCACTAGGGCCCGAGTGCCATGATTTCAGATCTGAACCTATTATGTTTTCATGAATATATGTGTGTTCTTGATCCTATCTTGCAAGTCTATAGTCACCTACCGGTGATGACCATAGTTTGAGGAGTTCATGTATTCACTATGTGCTAATGCTTTGTTCCGGTTCTCTATTAAAAGGAGGCCTTAATATCCCTTAGTTTCCATTAGGACCCCGCTGCCATGGGAGGGTAGGACAAAAGATGTCATGCAAGTTCTTTTCCATAAGCACGTATGACTATATTCGGAATACATGCCTACATTACATTGATGAATTGGAGCTAGTTCCGTATCACCCTATGTTATGATTGTTACATGATAAACCGCATCCGGCATAATTATCCGCCACCGATCCAATGCCTACGAGTTTTCCATATACAGGTTTTCGTTTATTTACTTTCCCATTGCTACTGTTACAATCACTACAAAACACCAAAAATACTACTTTTACTTCCGTTACTTTTGTTACCGTTACCGTCACTATCATATTACTTTGGTGCATATATTAAGTTATCCAGGTGTGGTTGAATTGACAACTCAACTGCTAATACTTGAGAATATTCTTTGGCTCCACTTGTGTCGAATCAATAAATTTGGGTCGAATACTCTACCCTCGAAAGCCGTTGCGATCCCCTACACTTGTGGGTTATCAAGACTAATTTCTGGCGCCATTGCTGGGGAGCATAGCTCTATTCATTAAGTCACTTCAGATTTATATCTGCTGGACACTATGAAGAACTTGAAAGACGCTAAGACAACAATTTATCCCTCAACTATGAGGGGAGGTAAGGAACTGCCATCTAGCTCTGCACTTGATTCACCTTCTGTTTTGAGTAAGCTTGCGACACCTAAACCTGCTTCTGCTATTCGTTCTAATATGTCGCATGTTATTGATGATGCCACTTCTGCTATGCATGATACTTATGATGAAACTACTTCTATGCTTGATACTGATACTACTGTTCCCCTTAGTGAATTTATTGATGAAGAAATTGCTAGGGCTAGAGAGAAAGAAATTATTGAAACTGATTATATTGATGAAAGTGATGATGAAGATATGCCTGTTATTCCTGAAGGTTATGTTTTTGATATGGAAGCTTCTACAGCTATTTTAGCCTACAAAGATAGATCCGAGCTCAAGAGGCTATTAGTTAAATGGAATAAGGAATCTCTTAAAGATAGAATGAAACCTGACCCTGCTTTTGCCACTTCACCTATCTGTGTTGCCGATAAGGATTATGAATTCTCTATTGATCCTGATATAATTACTTTGGTTGAATCTGATCCTTTTCATGGCTATGAATCTGAAACTGTTGTGGCACATCTTACTAAATTAAATGATATAGCCGCCCTGTTAACTAATGATGAGAGATCTCGCTACTTTTATATCCTTAAAATATTTCCGTTCTCATTAAAGGGTGATGCTAAAATATGATTTAATTCTCTTGATCTTGGTTGTGTGCGTAGTCCCCAGGATATGATTTATTACTTCTCTGCTAAATATTTCCCTGCTCATAAGAAACAAGCTGCTTTGAGGGAAATATACAAATTTGTGCAAATTGAAGAAGAGAGTCTACCACAAGCTTGGGGGAGGCTTCTCAAGTTACTTAATGCTTTGCCTGATCATCCTCTTAAGAAAAATGAAATACTTGATATCTTTTATAATGGACTAACCGATGCTTCCAGAGATTACCTAGATAGTTGTGCTGGTTCTGTTTTCAGGGAAAGAACACTGGATGAAGCTGAAATTCTATTGAATAATATGTTGACAAATGAAAATAATTGGACACATCCTGAGCCAGCTCCTGAGCCAATTACTGAGCCTATTTCTAACCAACTTCGAAGAAGAGAGGTGTTCTATTTCTCAGTCCTGAAGATATGCAAGAGGCAAAGAAATCAACGGAAGAAAAAGGTATTAAAGCTGAAGATGTTAAGAATTTACCTCCTATTGAAGAAATACATGGTCTTAGTTTACCGCCTGTTGAAGAAACATATGATCTTGATCCATTACCTATTGATGAACCTCCAGGTCCTGATAACCCGACACAGGTAGTAAAGATAAATTCTCTCTATAGATTCGATGAAGGTGATATTCCTCACTATAAGTCTGCTAGACAATGCTTAGAGGAGTTTGATAATTTTATTGTCAAACAAGAAAATTTTAATGCTTATTTTGGTAGACAACAGAAATACGATTCCGATATGCTTAAACACGTGGGTGATTACATGGCCGATGTTAGAGGTGAACTTAAACTTATTAGCAAACATGCTTCTATGGTTACCACTCAAGTAGAACGAGTACTTAAAGCTCAAAATGATTTGCTCAATGAAATGAATAGTAAGAAAAATGATTATGCTGTTAGAGTGGCTACTAGAAATAGTACAATGACTCAGGAACCTTTGTATCCCGAAGGCCACCCTAGGAGAATTGAGCAAGATTCTCAGAGAAATAATATTGATGCACCTAGTTCTTCTAAAAGGAAGAAAAAGAAAAATGATAGGACTTTGCAAACTTCTAGTGAACCTATTGCTGAACCACCTGAGAATCCAAAATGATATATCTATTTCTAATGCTGAAACACAATCTGGTAATGAACATGAACCTAGTGAAAATGTTAATGATGATGTTCATGATGATGCTCAACCTAGTAATGATAATGATGTAGAAATTGAACCTGCTGTTGATCTTGGTAACTCACAATCAAAGAATCAACGTTATGATAAGAGAGACTTTGTTGCTAGGACACATGGTAAAGAAAGGGAACCATGGGTTCAGAAACCCATGCCTTTTCCTCCCAAACCATCCAAGAAAAAGGATGATGAGGATTTTGAGCGCTTTGCTGAAATGATTAGACATATCTTTTTGCATATGCAATTAACTGATATGCTCAAAATGAATCCTTATGCTAAATATATGAAAGATATTGTTACAAATAAAAGAAAGATACCAGAAGCTGAAATTTCCACCATGCTTGCTAATTATACTTTTAAGGGTGGAATACCAAAGAAACTTGGAGATCCAGGAGTACCTATTATACCATGCTCCATTAAAAGAAACTATGTTAAAACTTCTTTATGTGATCTTGGAGCCAGTGTTAGTGTTATGCCTCTCTCTTTATATCGTAGACTTGATTTGAATAAGTTGACACCTACTGAAATATCTTTGCAAATGGATGATAAATCAACTGCTATACCTGTCGGTATTTGTGAGGATGTGCCTGTTGTGGTTGCAAACGTTACTATTTTAACGGACTTTGTTATTCTTGATATTCCCGAGGACGATAGTATGTCTATTATTCTTGGAAGACCATTTTGGAATACTGCAGGGGCTGTTATTGATTGCAACAAAGGCAATGTCACTTTTCATGTTAATGGTAATGAGCATACGGTACACTTTCCGAGGAAAAAACCTCAAGTCCATAGTATCAACTCTATTGGAAAAATTCCATCGATTATATTTGGAGGTTTTGAGTTTCCTCTTCCTACTGTCAAGAAGAAATATGATATTCTTATTATTGGGGATGTGCATATCCCCGTTGAGGTAACATAGTGTTATTCGAAATTTCTCTAGTTCCATGTTAATCGGAATGAGTTTGTTAACAAGACTTGATCAACCTTGTTAGTGGATTCCTTTTGATGAGCATGAGATGGATGAAACTAGAAGGCACAACCTTCTGTACCCTCTTTATACTTTCTGTTATTTAGTTGAAATAAAGTAAAAATAGTATTTTTCTGTCTGTTTTCTGATTTATCCGTGCAATATAAAAATACTCGAAAATAAAAGTTCTCCAAATGCCCTGAAAATGAAATATGATTTTTTCTAGAATATTTGAGGATTTATGGAACTGAGAACACAGCAGGGGGTCAACCACCTGGGCACGAGGGTGGAGGGCGCGCCCCCCTGCCTCGTGGGCCCACGGTGACCCTCCTCCACTTATTCCTGCACCCATACACTCCTTCTTCCTCCCACAAACACGAATATCCAGCTCAATCACGAGTTCTAGCTCACTTTGCTGCGATTTTCGATCTCCTTGCTTAAAGCACCTCTCACAAAACTGCTTGGGGAGATTGTTCCTTGGTATGTGACTCGTCCATCGGTCCAATTAGTTTTTGTTCTAGTGCTTTATTCATTGCAAATTTGTGCTGCCTAGGTGACCATGTTCTTGAGCTTGCATGTCAAATTTATATGGTTCCAAGTAGTTCTAATGCTTGATATAGGCTCTAGGCACTTGTAGGAGTACGTGCTATCAGTTTTATTGAGTTTGGTTCACTTTTGTTTGAAGTTACTAAAAATTTCAGAAATTTTTCAGAGGAAGAAATATGCTTAGGAAAATGTTCCAAGGGGGTTCTTCAAGAAAGCAAGGACCCAGGCTTGCAATGCGCGATGCTGATGAGGAGCCACCCAGGGACGCTCCAGTGCGGCCCTGTGAATAGCCTTCAGAAAATTTTATGGATCGAGCGGGAATCAAGGAAGAATTTAACGCATATTTGCGTAATGCCGATCTTGTGAGCTTTGAGGCAGACAAATGCCCCCAGTACCATCATCTCACTAGCTCATTTGTGAGGAGGTTTGCATTTTCATCATCACGTAATTCTCCAACGGTCATGTTTGATTTTTATGAAAAATCTTATACCATGGACCTAGAGGATTTTACTTCTGCTTGCAAACTTCCCCAATGGGGTAGTGTTAGGGATCTTCGTAAATCTGAATTTAGAGACTTTCTTGCTGGTATAACCGTAGGGGAATCTAGAGATATAGCACAAGCTACCATAGGGAGCATTCATTTTCCTGCTATACATTATTTTGCTCTCTTCATAGGTAGATGCATAAATGGTAAAGATGAAGCATGTCACATGTGTGTCCCTGGTCTCAGTATTCTTAGGAGTGTTGTGTTGGGAGACCAATCTTATAATTTGGGAGCCATTGTTGCACGTAGGTTGCATCATAATAGATTTAATGGAGATTTCTTCGGAGGAATTTATGCAACCCGCTTAGCTGATTATCTCGATGTGGACATTCGTGAGGATGATATGGAGTTGCCTCCTACTTATTTAGACTATAATTCTATGGTCTACCATCAGTATATTGAGAGGAATGAATCACCTCTCCAGTATCGACTAATCTTTGACAAACGGCGTGTTGTGCGTATTACTCTCCCTGCTCCTGCCTTCTTTGATTATCAGGCAAAAGGAAGATATGTTATTACCAGAGAGGAGGCATATGAGTACGAGAGGAGGGCGGAGGCAGCTCGACGCGATGCTGCAGCTCAGGAGGCGATAGCCGCTGCATCGCAGTACGACCCCAGCTACAACTATGGGTATCCGCCAGGCCATCCGTGGCAATGAACCAACTTAGGCCAAAAGCCTAAGCTTGGGGGAGTACGTATTTCCCACCGACATTACATTTATGTTCTCACACACTCATTACTAGATGTCGGTGCTCACACTCTTTCATTGTAATATCCATGCTAGTTTAGTTTCTTTTTCTTGCTTTCTTCTTTTGTGTTTAATAAACTTTAAGAAAACCAAAAAAAATTAGTGTAGCTTTTAGCTAGTTTACTTTTCTTGCTGTAGTAGTAATAATTAAAAATAAAACCCAAAAATATTTCCCATTCTTCTTTTGCTTGTTGGGAGCTTTCCCGTGTAAATAGCTTTTATTTCTTTTCTTTTCTTTGGGGGTCGATAGGAGAAGACCATAATTAAATTGTTGAAGTGGCTCTTATATGCATTATTGTTGATTTAACCAAGAGCCCATATTGCCTTGTCTTCTCCTGTTTATTGAATGCTCGCAGATTTCAGCTTAGTCCAATGCACGTGCACTCTTATTACTATTCACATCGTTCGGTCGTGCAAGTGAAAGGCAATTATGATGATATATGATGGACTGACTGAGATGAGAAAAGCTGGTATGAACTCGACCTCTCTTGTTTTTGTAAATATGATGAGTTCATCGTTCCTGATTCAGCTTATTATGAATAAACATGTTTGCAATGAAAATTAGAGATCATAGTTGCTCGTGCCATGCTTGATTAGCTATGAGTTATAATGGTTTACCTTGCATGCCAACATGCTATTAAAATGGTTGTGATGTGGTATAGTGGGGTGGTATCCTCCTTTGAATGATTTAACCGACTGGACTTGGCACATGTTCACGCATGTAGTTGAAACAAATCAACATAGCCTTTACGATATTTATGTTCATGGTGGGTTATATCCTACTCATGCTTGCATCCAATGTTTATTAATTTTAATGCATGTTCATGACTGTTGTCGCTCTCTAGTTGGTCGCTTCCCAGTCTTTTGCTAGCCTTCACTTGTACTAAGCGGGAATACAGCTTGTGCATCCAATCCCTTAAACCCCAAAGTTATTCCATATGAGTCCACCATACCTTCCAATATGCGGTATCTACCTGCCGTTCCAAGTATATTTGTATGTGCCAAACTCTAAACCTTCAAATAAACATTCTGTTTTGTATGCTCGAATAGCTCATGTATCAACTAGGGCTGCCCTTATCTTCCATGTTAGGCGGGTTATTCTCAAGAGGAGTGGACTCCGCTCCTCATTCACGAGAAAATGGCTGGTCACTGGGATGCCCAGTCCCATGCTTTATGCAAACTAAATCAAAATAATTGCAAACAAAACTCCCCCTGGGACTTTTGCTAGTTGGAGACACTCGTTCTTTCGAGCAAGTCATGGATTGATGCTTGTTGGTGGAGGGGGAGTATAAACTTTACCATTCTGTTTGGGAACCGCCTATAATGTGTGTAGCATGGAAGATATCGCCATCTCTTGGTTGTTATGTTGAAAATGAACGTATGCCGCTCAAAATATTATTTATCTGTGCTTTAAAATCGAGCTCTGGCACCTCTACAAATCCTCGTTTCCCTCTGCGAAGGGCCTATCTATTTACTTTTATGTTGAGTCATCACCCTCTTATTAAAAGCACTAGCTGGAGAGCGCAGCTGTCAATTGCATTCATTACTATTAATTTATATTGGGTATGACTATGATTGGATCTCTTTTACCATGAATTACAATGTCTAGTCAGTCCTTGATCTTTAAAGGTGCTCTGCATTTATGTTTTGCGGTCTCAGAAAGGGCTAGCGAGATACCATCTTGTTATATCATATTATGATTGTTTTGAGAAAGTATTGTCATCCGAGATCTATTATTATGGCTCGCTAGTTGATTATGCTATTGATATGAGTAAACATGAGACCTGAGAGTTATTGCAAATGTGGTTAGTCATGATCTTTGCCGAAAACTTGAATGCTGGCTTTTTACATATTTACAACAACAAGAGCAAACAGAGTTTGTAAAAGTTTTTCTTTATCTCTTTCAGTTTATCAACTGAATTGCTTGAGGACAAGCAAAGGTTTAAGCTTGGGGAGTTGATACGTCCCCGTCGTATCTACTTTTCCAAACACTTTTGCCCTTGTTTTGGACTCTAACTTGCATGATTTGAATGGAACTAACCCGGACTGACGCTGTTTTCAGCAGAGTTGCCATGATGTTATTTATGTGTAGAAACAAAAGTTCTCTGAGTGACCTGAAACTTCATGGAACAACTTTTCAGAAATAATAAAAAAAATGTTGCAAAAGATGAAGGCCAGGGGGCCCACCACCTGTCCACGAGGGTTCCCCCCCTAGGGCGCGCCCCCTACCTCGTGGGCCCCCTGGAGCTCCTCCGACGCCAACTCCAACTCTATATATTTGCTTTCGGGGAGAAAAAAATCAAGGAGAAGAATTCATCGCGTTTTACGATACAGAGACGTATCAACCAAGCCCTAAAACCTCTCGGGAGGGCTGATCTGGAGTCCGTTCGGGGCTCCGGAGAGGGGGATTCGTCGCCATCGTCATCATCAACCATCCTCCATCACCAATTCCATGATGCTCACCGCCGTGCGTGAGTAATTCCATCATAGGCTTGCTGGACGGTGATGGGTTGGATGAGATCTATCATGTAATCGAGTTAGTTTTGTTAGGGTTTGATCCCTAGTATCCACTATGTTCTGATATTGATGTTGCTATGACTTTGCTATGCTTAATGCTTGTCACTAGGGCCCGAGTGCCATGATTTTAGATCTGAACCTATTATGTTTTCATGAATATATGTGTGTTCTTGATCCTATCTTGCAAGTCTATAGTCACCTACTATGTGTTATGATCCGGCAACCCCGAAGTGACAATAATCGGGACCACTCCCGGTGATGACCATAGTTTGAGGAGTTCATGTATTCACTATGTGCTAATGCTTTGTTTCGGTTCTCTATTAAAAGGAGGCCTTAATATCCCTTAGTTTCCATTAGGACCCCGCTGCCATGGGAGGGTAGGACAAAATATGTCATGCAAGTTCTTTTCCATAAGCACGTATGACTATATTCGGAATACATGCCTACATTACATTGATGAATTGGAGCTAGTTATGTGTCACCCTATGTTATGATTGTTACATGATGAACCGCATCCGCTTTAATTATCCATCACCGATCCAATGCCTACGAGTTTTCCATATACAGGTTTTCGTTTATTTAATTTCCCGTTGCTACTGTTACAATCACTACAAAACACCAAAAGTACTACTTTTACTTCCCTTACTTTTGTTACCATTACCGTCACTATCACATTACTTTGCTACTAAATACTTTGTTGCAGATATTAAGTTATCTAGGTGTGGTTGAATTGACAACTCAACTGATAATACTTGAGAATATTCTTTGGCTCCCCTTGTGTCGAATCAATAAATTTGGGTTGAATACTCTATCCTCGAAAGCTGTTGCAATCCCCTACACTTGTGGGTTATCAGGTTTCATGACCTTAATGATCTTTAGTAGTTGTGGATGCTTGCTAGAGTTCCAATCATAAGTGCATATGATCCAAGTAGAGAAATTATGTTAGCTCATGCCTCTCCCTCATATAAAATTACAAGAATTATTACCGGTACTTGTTATCGATTACCTAGGGACAAATAACTTTCTTGTTGACACAAACCCTTTTACTAAACACCTAAATTTTATTATCTTGCAAAGTACTTCTTATTTTATTCTTGCAAAGTAGTTCTAGCATCACACCTAGAAAATAGTTTCATACTTGTTTCTGATAAAACAAACGTCAATTGTGCGTAGAGTTGTATTGGTGGTAGATAGAACTTGAGGGAATATTTGTTCTGCCTTTAGCTCGACACTCTTATTTATCAAAAAGGCTACAAACGATCCCCTATACTTGTGGGTTATCAAGACCTTTTTCTGGTGCCGATGCCGGGGAGCAATAGCGTGGGGTGAATATTCTCGTGTGTGCATGTTTGCTTTATCACTAAGTAGTTTTTATTTTCTGTTCTAGGTTGTTCTCTATCTTTATTTTCTGTTCTAAGTTGTTCTCTATCATGACAGCCCTACTGCCTTCTCACCAATGTTCCACCCACCTACCACCATCTTTGGGTTTTTGGTTGCCTATGTTTTCCGAATCTCTACGCTACTAGACCACATAAACTAGCTCCCCGCTCCACCCGCTGCGTTCTCCTTGGTTACCCTCTCGAACACAAGGGCTACTACTGTCCCGACCTGCAAACCTGCAAAGTTATCGTTTCCCATCACATTGTGTTTGACGAATCCACCTTTCCTTACGTACCCCCACCACGCCTGGCCACTACGCCCCCCGCCACACCGGATCCCACCCCGATTCTCGCGCCCGCTCCCCACCTGCGCACAATCCCCTCCGGGATTCCCCCTTCCTCGGATGCTAGATTGGCGCCCAGATGCGCCTCGAGCTCCACTCCACCATCCCACGAGCCATGCGTGTCCTCCTGCTACCCCAGTCACCCGACCGGGTTTTCCCCAGCCCCACGACGAGCCACGCATCATCGCCCCATCCGCCTCATACCGAAGCCCCTAGCCAACCTGCTGCTAATCCGCTTGGATCTCCTGCCCGTCTCGGATCCCCACCAGATTCGCCTGCCACTTCTTCTGAATCATCCTTGCCTTCTTCACCCACCACTCCCATACCACCACGTCGCACTGTCATCTCAGTGGCCCCTCCCATTAACACACATAAAATGGCAAGTCGTCCCAAGCGCGGTTTTGCTCAGCCACGTCGCCTCTTTACCTATTCCACTTCCACCGACATATCCCCCCTCCCTGCCACCTACAAATCTGCTCCTAAAGACCCACATTGGCACGATGCTATGCTCGATGAATTTAATGCATTAATCAAGAACAAAACCTGGTGTTTGGTTCCCAGGCCTGCAGTGTGAACGTGGTCTCCGGCAAGTTGATTTTCTGGCACAAGTTACACTCTGATGGATCCCTCACCCGCTACAAGGCACATTGGGTCCTCCGGGGATTTACTCAACAGGAAGGCGTCGACTACACGGAGACGTTTAGTCCTGTGGTCAAGCCAGCCACCATTCGTGTGGTTCTCAGCATCGCCACCGCACGCTCTTGGCCCATCCATCAGTTGGATGTGAAAAACGCCTTCTTACATGGCGATCTTGGTGAAAGTGTCTACTGTGCTCAACCTGCCGGCTTCGTTCATCCTTCTTATCCCAATCATGTTTGTCTCCCCAATAAGTCACTTTACGGGTTGAAGCAAGTGCCTCGGACCTGGTTCTTGTGTTTTCAGTCCATCATTCTTTCCTAGGGGTTCCTCACCTCCAAGTGTGACACATACCTCTTCATTCTTCAGTGCGGCTCTTCCATGGCCTACCTCCTTCTCTATGTTGATGACATAATTCTCACAGCTAACACCTCGTCCACACTCAAATATGTCATCGCCTACCTCAAAGTGGAGTTCGCCATGTCCGACCTCTATGACATTCATCATTTCCTTGGTGTCAACGTCACTCGCACCTCCCCCGGGCTCTTCCTTTCCCAACAGTAGTACGTTTTCGAGGTCTTGGATCGGGCCAACATGCTCAATTGTAACCTGATCTCCCCTCCCATCGACACCAAGGCAAAGGTCTCCGCCTTTGATGGCGACCCTCTTTCTAACTCAACCCACTACCACAGCTTAACCAGCGCCATGCAGTGTCTCACCATCACGCGACCCGACATCTCTTATGCCGTCCAACAGGCTTGCTTGTTCATGCATGCTCCCCACACTTCCCATCTCCAGCTCGTCAAACGGATCCTGCAGTACCTACAGGGCACATCACACTACGAACTCCAGTTCTACCACTCTTCTTCCCATGAACTTGTGGCCTACTCTTACGCCGATTGGGCTGGGTGCCCAGACACCAGAAAGTCTACTTCCGGCTTCTGCATCTTCCTCGGACCTAACCTTGTATCTTGGTCTCCAAACGTCAACCCACCGTATCACGTTCTAGCGCGGAAGCCGAATATCGAGCCATGGCCAACTGTGTGGCCGAGGCCACTTGGCTTCGTCAACTTCTCCGCGAGCTCCACCGCCATCCGACGCGAGCTACTGTTGTTTACTGTGACAACATGGTGCGACCTATCTCTTGTCCAACCCCGTGCAGCATCAATGCACCAAGCATGTCGAAATCGACTTGCACTTCGCTCGGATTGCATCGCATTGGGCGAAGCACGTGTTCTGCATGTCCCCTCGGGCTGTCAGTTCGCCGATATCTCCACCAAAGGGCTTCAGTCCGTCGTCTTCACCGACTTTCGTGCCAGTCTGAACATCCACCCCGGCGGAGTTCCGACTCGGGGGTGGGGGGGTGTTAACGTGACAGTCTGTATGTATGTATTTGTGTTGTACCGTTGTACCTGAGTCCTAGTCTTCAGGATCTTAACCACCACTCCACGCACAAGGCCTGCGTGCCTATGCATGCGGGAGGGTATGGGAACCGGCCTATATGTACTTTTAATCTCTGAGAGGAATAGACAGTGTGTGTAATCATCTTGCATCTAAAATTCTCAGAATGATTTCTTGCCAAGTTTCAGTCAACACGTTGACCGTTTGATTTTCCCTTGTTTGTTTGCTTTATATAAGACTAGCGTTGTGACCCGTGCATTTGCGCGGCTAGATTTCTACATTTATGCTACAGGTATACTGATATGATAGTGCATACATGATTAAAACCCTATACCCAAGTTGCTTGGCATTGTTTCTTAGCCAATTATTTTCCACACAATTTTTGCTTGATATAATCCTAGTAAACATGCATGTCATACTTATGTTTTTGGTAATATTTACATGCATTTGATAATTATATTTAATGTTACTTTGCCTTTTTTTTCCTTCCATAACTACATATTGCATGTCATCGATGGAAATCTTTAAAAAAAAATCTAATCTACAACTGCATATCACCTATAGGTTTTATATTGATGTAATTCTAAATAGCTAATTTTGTTTCATTGTGTAGTGAAATTTCATATCTTTATCAAGAAATGATTTTTTTTACTTCATATAGAACTAAATTACTTGCCAGGTGTCCCGCACATTATAGTGGCTATGTTGCTTTTTAGTTATTATTTTTACATATTTTAATTTTAAAACTCAACCACTTATAATCTATTTAATGTTTTGTCTATATGTCACATTGAATTATTGAATTTCTATCATTTCTCCCTTTGCATCAACTTCATTCCTGGGTTCACGACTATTAGACACGTTGCAGAAACTCCACCAAACATGAAGGCATTATTTTCATACTCTAACATATTACGCATTGTTTTGTGTCAATAAATCAATCATCAATGGAACCTCCCTCTCATTTGATTTTTAATGGATCTTTAGCCAGATGTCTTTAGCTATCGTCCTCGAACGACACATCTTATCGATAGTCCCCACTACATAACAACTTAGTAATTGTCATGTGTTACATGTTCTTCTTGTCCTGAGTCAGTTTCTTCTCACGAATCACTGTATCGCACCATAATCCCAACAATATATAACTTTCCCCTGATTGATCGAATGGCTTCCTCTCTAGCATTTTTAGAAGGTGGCATCATACTTTGCCTGGTTTCTAAAATAGTGACTCATATGTTGTAGCCAATTGTTATGTCGCTCGATCATTCTTTCTCACTTACTGCCCTTGTAGCCTATTGTTTTTCATCGTGACCATGTTGTCTTGAGGTTTCCATCTCAAAACATTATTTTCTCCTATGGTACGATATGGTCACTTGCATAGTAGCATGTTGTCAAGTATCCACCTTCTCTTATTCAATGCCATGCATGTATGTACGCTCCAGATCCTTAGCTTAAATTGTTCGACTACCCACTGTCCATGCCTAAGCCTGCCTTTCTCTTCAAAATTAGTATTCTCTTCTACTATGTACTTATCTATTTATATATAAAAAGTGCTTTACGGGCTACTAGAAAAAAGATAAATACCCTAGAAATTCCCATAATAATTAGAAATATCTGTCCGTTAATCTGATAGCCTCGAAAACAACTATCAATATTAGCCGATAGATGTTCGTAAACAATCCCCACCGAGACTAACGAAAAACATGAAGAAAATACAACATTCTCACATTAAAAAGGAGTCCACCACGTGGCCAACTCCAGGCAAAAAAACAAAAATACAACCTCCTCAGGTTAGAAAGGAGTCCACACACCTCACGTGACCAAATACAACCTTCTCACGTTAAAAAGGAGTCCACCAAGTGGCCAACTCCAGGCAAAAAAAAAAAATTTACAACCTCCTCACGTTAGAAAGGAGTCCACACACACCTCACGTGACCAACTGCAGGCAAAAAAAAAAAGATACCCAAAGAATATTGCCCAATAAGTGGATGTAAAAAAACAGCCTAGCACCTAGGGTAAAAATAGCACGCCCCCGTGGCACCTATCTATCATCCTATTATATCATCTCCATAATCTCACGGCAGCCACACATGGCGATCTAAAAACACAGCCTGGCACCTAGGGTAA
Source organism: Triticum urartu (assembly GCF_003073215.2). Lineage (NCBI taxonomy): Eukaryota > Viridiplantae > Streptophyta > Magnoliopsida > Poales > Poaceae > Triticum > Triticum urartu. Next base: position 39,453,653 of record NC_053028.1, on the reverse strand, counting down.
AAATAGCACGCCCTCGTGACACCTATCTATCATCTCCATACTCTCACGGCAGCCCACACAGGACGATGAGGTCGCCGGGAGGCTCTCATGTAGTGTCACTAAAGCTGGAAGTTGGATTTGCCAGCCTGTTGCTTTTCTTGCCATGGATCACACGGTACGTACTCACAAACCGGAAGCAGGTTGATTGATTCCTAATGTTGGCTAGATGCATACGTACAATTGCACTTGATGGAATCTTGCCTGATGGAGAACACCGACAAGCAACTGACACACATGGTGAGTCGCTCATGGTGAATCCCTTCAAGCAATAAACCTCAATCCTGTCCACCTGTAGTGATTTATACACTTTTGTTAACTTTACTATTAGCACTAAAGCTGGATGTTGGATTGCCTGCCGGATGCTTTTCTTGCCATGGATCAGACCGTACGTACTCACAATGAAGCAGGTTGATTGATTCCTAACGTTGGCTGCATGCACACGTACAATTGGACTTGATGATCTTTCCGTATGGAGAACACCCACAGACAACATACGGACATGCTGAATCCCTTGAAGCAATACACCTCCATCCTGTCCACCTGTAGTGATCGATTTATACTAACGTAGGCTACCTAAATACAATTGTTTCAATGTCACAGCTGGACAGGACACCACACATCATGTTGAATTTCAACATGCTCCAGCTCATGTTCTTCATGTAGGTGTAGTTAGGATGTGTTCTTTTTTTAATGGATTTTGTTGGGATGTGTTTTAACTCTTCTTACATTGTAGCTTGCATAAGATTTTTCAAAGCGAAATTGCCTAAATATGAAATTTAGGATTTGTGGTTTGGAAGTAGAATATTACAATTAGGACTACTATATAGGTAGATGTTTTTTCTTTTAAATAAAACAGTATATCAATACTATAAATTTATGATGTGATGGTTCATGTATAGGCCGATTCAATGTTTAGGTGTCTTCAACCTTCCGGATTTGAGTTGGGAAAAGGACACGATCCACAAGTACATGACTATCCTGTTGGATTCGGGCGCATCATGAGTGCTGAATCAAAATGCAATAGAGTTGTCCACAAGAAATATGTTACTTCAAAAATCAGAAGCATCTAACCGTTTATTTAATAGAGTAAAGTTCCATGGCCATTAAATGGGATATATATAAGTAAAAAAATTACCCATCAGTGCCATTATAATTGTAATAGCACCGAAGAGTTTTATTTGGCAATTTGTTTGAAAAAGTTGGGCCTATACAACCGTCCAAAGGGATGGGTCAACTAAAAAAAGATGGGTCTATATAGATACACTTTTACATTGCCCTAGGGGAGAATAATCACCGAATTGCTTTTGCCGCCGCTGCTTTGTTGACGCCGTCATCTGGCGGCCAAGGATAGAGGAAGATCAGTAAAATATCCTCCATAGTTCACAGGTGTTCCTTCTCAAAAAAGTTCACAAGTGTTAGGCCTCCATCTTCCTTGGCTTTGTATCTGATTTATATTGCTATGGGTGAGAGACGGTGGACGTCGTCATGCTGGGCTGGATGCTGTGAAAATTTTGATCCATACATGCGTAGCTCAGATTCATGTGTATGTGCTAATTGATCCCTATAGGCTGTGTTAGCATGGTGCAGGATTTCGTCATGAAGGAACTATATCTAGCTTGCTTGGTGTCTTGCTGGAACTACTACATACGCCCATGGGGCGGTGACAACAGAGGTCGCAAGTAAGCATGCTTCTCCTCTTTCCGATCCCTCCACAATCAAACTTAAACACTAATAATGAGCCCATCTTTCCACCATTGCAGTGTTCATACCGCGAAGACTGCGTCCACTAGCACAGGCCACAGAAAGTAGAAAAACAACAGTTTAAACAAGCACTTATGTAGCATATACATTCCACACACCTACCTAACCCCTGACTCCTACAAACGAGTGTGGTGTTTATTGTGTGCTAAATCTGCCTGAGCCAATATTTGAGACCAAATGATTTATTTAATATGTAATCCATGACTAATTCTGCTGCAATCTTACTCTTCACTGATTTTATAATATACAAAATTTCTAACTGCATGCAATTAAACACAAGCAGCGATAGTATCATTGTCAATTACACCTTTGTGGTTAGATAGGTGTGCGCGTATCTGCGGTGTCAGCTCGACATCCTAGGGTACAAAATCAATGCCACAAAGCAAACTCACCTGATGAGTGCATTCTGTAAGATACTCCTAGAGGTCCTGTACAGGAGGAAGCGCCAACCAATGGTACCACAGGACAATTAATGGATATGATAACGAAGCAAGACAATGGATCAGCCAAATTGGCTGCGAAGCACGCAAGCAGCAACATGGTGGAGAAATGAGCTTCTGAATTTTCCGGCCAAAACTTCAAAAAAATCGCCATCATACTTTGTTCACCTAACGCAAACCCTCAATTTCTTAACGATTCATATGTATTTTCTAGCATCAGATGGAAAGTGTGGTCTTGGAGAACTATTGTAATATTGTGAAAGCATTTTTTGTTAACCTTAGTATGTTATAGTAATTACTTACATGTAGAACATCAATGTAAGGTAAACATATATAGGAAAATGTGCATTTTAGCTACACAAATATTTCCTAATGAAATTATCTTCTCTTTACACACAAGGTAATTAGCCAATGTACAAACAATCTCCATGAAAATAAGACAACTGTTTGTTCTGCATACAGCATACTGCATAGTCCATTTATGTACAAGATAAAAGTTCATATATTATTCAAGAGTTTATGGTAATTGGCAATCAAAATGGATTTAAGAGATTACAAATATCGTTAACATCGATTTACGAACATTAGGAGATGATGGATCCTTCAAATATTATGCCCGCGCAAGTAAGATTATGATTTGGAAAGCAATAGAATGCTAGATAATACAAGGTGGCCAAGGTCTACGAAGTTCCTGTTTGTCAACTCCCTAAACAGAATTGTTTATCAATTACTCTACGATGTAATACTTTTAGTGGAAGGATTTCATAGTACTATACATTTTATTACATTTTGGTTGACTTAACACATCTAAGACAAAATTATCCGCTCCTATTTCTAAGTGTCATCATATTTTGACCCGATTTTTCTTTACACAAATCATGTAATATATACTCATTATTGAACTTTATTAAGTTCTAGCCCGCGCATTGAGCGGGCAACTTTACTAGTTATTTTAAAGACATCATGCATGTCTAGTGCGTGGTACATATACATATATATTCTTTTTGATTCCTCGTAATCTACCACCTCTCTATTACCATTTTTGGAGAAGTCATGCATGCCTATGACTTTTTTTTGAGAGAATTTAAGTCAACAAAATCGAGAACTGTATTTGGTCCAACAGTTTATGCTTTTACCTATCCCTATGCAATTAGGGTCGTTAGGTAGACATCCCAATTGTAGAGTAGATCTTGAAGCACTAATTTTCCTGTTTCCTGATGTAATCTTGACATTAGGCATGCATTCTTGCTAGGGCTCTCCGTCCGTGCTGCAGGTGTCCGATATGGAAATGTATTACCCTTTACCTGACCCTATTTTTGTTGACGTCATGATGACATTAGCGCATGCATTGCTGCCAGGACTCTCCGTCCCTGTTCCAAGTATTAGATATGGACATGTGCTACACTTTAAGTGTCCCTCTTTTTCTTGGCACTCACGTGGTCCTTCTCATAAATATTTTTCATGAAAAAATTGATAGTTTATACTATTAACCATTGTAATTAGAATGCGCGTCATAATTCATTTGTATAAATAATGCAAGAATATAAATATAATTTTTTGGCACTTAGATATAAACGTATTTTTAGTAAGAGTTGTTAACATCTTATAGTACGTTATTATTAAACAAAAGTGTTTTTATATATGTTTGCGCCACACTATATTCCATATACGTGCACATCTACTTTTTTATCTCGGCAGAGAATTTTTTTTTCCAAAAAAGTGAAAGTTCTTTTTTTCCCATGCGTAAAAAATGTCTGTTATCTCAACATGAAGAACTTGTTTTTATATTTGTTTACACCTACACTATATTCCATTTACGCACACATCTACCTTTTTTATCACGGCAGAGAAAGATTTTTTCCCCAAAATAGAGAAAGATTGTTTTGCCCGTGCGTAAAAAACATTTGTTATCTCAACATGAAGAACTAATTTCCGCAAAAAAAAAACATGAAGAACTAATGAAGTAGCCTAGATTGATTTTTTCTTAAAGTAAAAAAATATTATCAAATGATTAATTTGCTGAAATAATACACTAATATTTTTTTTTCTAAAATCAGAGATGCCATCAACATACATGTGGTATTGTGATCAGACTCGTCCTTTTTGGCAGCCCTGGACCTAGACTCCTTGGCACAGCTTAACCAGCGCCATGCAGTGTCTCACCATCACGCGACCCGACATCTCTTATGCCGCCCAACAGGCTTGCTTGTTCATGCATGCTCCCCACACTTCCCATCTCCAGCTCGTCAGATGGATCCTGAAGTACCTACAAGGCACATCACACTACGAACTCCAGTTCTACCACTCTTCTTCCCATGAACTTGTGGCCTACTCTTACGCCGATTGGGCTGGGTGCCCTGACACCAGAAAGTCCACTTCCGGCTTCTGCATCTTCCTTGGACCTAACCTTGTATCTTGGTCTCCAAACGTCAACCCACTGTATCACGTTCTAGCGCGGAAGCCGAATATCGAGCCGTGGCCAACTGTGTGGCCGAGGCCACTTGCCTTCGTCAACTTCTCCACGAGCTCCACCGCCATCCGACGCGAGCTACTGTTGTTTACTGTGACAACATGGTGCGACCTATCTCTTGTCCAACCCCGAGCAGCATCAATGCACCAAGCATGTCGAAATCGACTTGCACTTCGTTCGGATCGCGTCGCATTGGGCGAAGCACGTGTTCTGCATGTCCCCTCGGGCTGTCAGTTTGCTGATATCTCCACCAAAGGGCTTCCGTCCGTCGTCTTCACCGACTTTCGTGCCAGTCTGAACATCCACCCCGGCGGAGTTCCGACTCGGGGTGGCGGGAGGGGGGGGGGGGGTTAACGTGACAATCTGTATGTATGTATTCGTGTTGTACCGTTGTACCTGAGTCCTAGTCTTCAGGATCTTAACCACCACTCCACGCACAAGGCCTGCGTGCCTATGCATGCGGGAGGGTATGGGAACCGGCCTATATGTACTTTTAATCTCTGAGAGGAATAGACAGTGTGTGTAATCATCTTGTATCTAAAATTCTCAGAATGATTTCTTGCCAAGTTTCAGTCAACACGTTGACCGTTTGATTTTCCCTTGTTTGTTTGCTTTATATAAGACTAGCGTCGTGACCCGTGCATTTGCGCGCCTAGATTTCTACATTTATGCTACAGGGTATACTGATATGATAGTGCATACATGATTAAAACCCTATACCCAAGTTGCTTGGCATTGTTTCTTAGCCAATTATTTTCCACACAATTTTTGCTTGATATAATCCTAGTAAAAATGCATGTCATACTTATGTTTTTGGTAATATTTATATGCATTTGATACTTATATTGAATGTTACATTGCCTTTTTTTTTTCTTCCATCACTACATATTGCATGTCATCGATGGAAATCTTTAAAAAAATCTAATCTACAACTACATATCACCTATAGGTTTTATATTGATGTAATTCTAAATAGCTAATTTTGTTTCATTGTGTAGTCAAATTTCATATTTTTATCAAGAAATGATTTTTTTACTTCATATAGAACTAAATTACTTGCCAGGTGTCCCGCACATTATAGTGGCTATGTTGCTTTTTAGTTATTATTTTACATATTTTAATTTTAAAACTCAATCACTTATAATCTATTTAATGTTTTGTCTATATGTCACATTGAATTATTAAATTTCTATCATTTCTCCCTTTGCATCAACTTCATTCCTGGGTTCACGACTATTAGACACGTTGCAGAAACTCCACCAAACATGAAGGCATTATGTTCATACTCTAACATATTACGCATTGTTTTGTGTCAATAAATCAATCATCAATGGAACCTCCCTCTCATTTGATTTTTAATGGATCTTTAGCCACATGTCTTTAGCTATCGTCCTCGAACGACACATCTTATCGATAGTCCCCACTACATAACAACTTAGTAATTGTCATGTGTTACATATGTTCTTCTTGTCCTGAGTCAGTTTCTTCTCACGAATCACTGTATCGCACCATAATCCCAACAATTTATAACCTTCCCCTGATTGATTGAATGGCTTCCTCTCTAGCATTTTTAGAAGGTGGCATCATACTTTGCCTGGTTTCTAAAATAGTGACTCATATGTTGTAGCCAATTGTTATGTCGCTCGATCATTCTCTCTCACTTACTGCCCTTGTAGCCTATTGTTTTTCATCGTGACCATGTTGTCTTGAGGTTTCCATCTGAAACCATTATTTTCTCCTATGGTACGATATGGTCACTTGCATAGTAGCATGTTGTCAAGTATCCACCTTCTCTTATTCAATGCCATGCATGTATGTACGCTCCAGATCCTTAGCTTAAATTGTTCGACTACCCACTGTCCATGCCTAAGCCTGCCTTTCTCTTCAAAATTAGTATTCTCTCCTACTATGTACTTATTATTTTAAAGACATCATGCATGTCTAGTGCGTGGTACATATACGTGTATATTCTTTTTGATTCCTCGTAATCTACCACCTCTCTATTACCATTTTTGGAGAAGACGTGCATGCCTATGACTTTTTTTCAGAGAATATAAGTCAACAAAATCGAGAACTGTATTTGGTCCAATAGTTTATGCTTTTACCTATCCCTATGCAATTAAGATCGTTAGGTAGACATCCCAATTGTAGAGTAGATCTTGAAGCACTAATTTTCTTGTTTCCTGATGTAATCTTCACATTAGGCATGCATTCTTGCCAGGACTCTCCGTCCGTGCTGCAGGTGTCTGATATGGAAATGTATTACCCTTTACGTGACCCTATTTTTGTTGACGTCATGATGACATTAGCGCATGCATTGCTGCCAGGACTCTCCGTCCCTGTTCCAAGTATCAGATATGGACATGTGCTACACTTTAAGTGTCCCTCTTTTTCTTGGCACTCACGTGATCCTTCTCATAAATATTTTTCATGAAAAAATTGATAGTTTATACTATTAATCATTGTAATTACACTAGTGCAGAACCGGGCAATAGCACCGGTTCGTAAGGCCCTTTAGTGCTGGTTCCGTAACCGGCACTAAATTGTGGGCACAAAAGCCCCCCCCCCCCCCTTTAGTACTGGTTCAGCACGAACCGGTGCTAAAGGGCAACCACGTGGCACGAGCCAGCTCCAGGGGCCGGGAGCCCTTTAGTACCGGTTGGTAACACCAACCGGTACTACAAGGTTTGGGGGGTTTTTGGTTTTATGATTTATTTTTCATTTAATTTTGTGTTTTCCATTTTAATTCTTTTTCGTTTGCTGGTATTTTACGATACTACACATTGTACACGTTATATATATATATATATATATATAGAATTTCTAGTAGAACCGATCATATATATATCATCAAATGTCTCACAAACCACCATATTAATTCGCACATACACACATGTATAGCTATATACAATTTCTCCAACATGTTGCCTTCAGAGCCAGTGGCATTAGCCTAATTGGTGCCTTCGGAGCACGGTGACAATCGGAAGTGGTTCATGGGGGCGGTAGCGGGTAATAGTATTCTCCCTTCGGATTTATGACCTGGTCGAGCAAAAATCCCGCTATTTCCTCTTGAAGTGCTTGTACACGCTTCGTTTCTAGGAGCTTGTCCCGCACCTCTGTGAACTGTTAAGAAGGAGATCAATATGCATGTGTATTAGTTGTGTGACTAGATATCGATAATGGTGTAAAAATTGTGAATAGTGTTCTCACAAACGTACCATTCCTGTTTTTGAGATCTGCTCCTTTCGGACGCCATCATGCGAATATTCTCGCAAACGCAGAATGCACACAGATCAGTCCCCTGCGCCTGCTTCAGGGCCTTTACGAGAATGGAATTTGATCAGATAATAATTAATCAAGCATGATAATTAAAGAGATGGCAGCTAGCTAGCTAGCTAGTACTACTTAATTACTTACCTTGGGTCGAAACCATTTCAGCTTTTGTTTCCATTCGCCTTCCGTGACGCTGATGAACCTTGCCCAAGCCCTGCCCGCCGACAAAGAAAATGAATAAAGGGGTTATTAAATAGTTCATATCATGAAATGACGAACTATATAGGCCGAGATATATAGTTAATAATGATTGAAATTACCTGTTGACTATCCCAAACAAGATGTTATAGTCAGTATTTACATTGAGTAGTGAGTCCAGTATTTCAACTGTTCCGGCGTCAACTTTAATGATACACAAGATCAAGTGAAATCTGCATGCACACACGTTTGCATGTCTTAATTAAGTGGGGGCATATGTAAGCAAAAACATGTAGCTAGCTAGTAGGCAAAAACAAAGAATTGATAGTACAAGACAGTGTGACTCACTGAAAGTTGTAAGGAAGTAGTATATCTTCATTGTATTTGAGGCGCTTCAAGAAATCTAGCATGCTGTCCTCTACATGCTTTTCATGATACCTTGACTAATATATAAGGGAAACCGAATATGCATAAGACAGTAACGCTCACTTGAAGTTGTAAGGAAAGAGTATTATATCTTTGTTTTCATTTATTACCAACGATGTAGCAAGTTGGCGTCGGTATCTTCGGCATGAAATTTAACTTCAGTTGCATCTATGAGATTTGTGTTAATGAACCCAATATCACCGACTTGTCTTTTCTTCAATTCGACGATCTTCAATCTGCATAATATAGTGAGGATAATTATAAATACATGCAATGAAAGAGCTGAGCTATATAGAGAGACTTAATGAGAGAAGTAGTACTACTTACAGACAGTAGCAGGTGACCGTTGCTTTATCGAGGGCCAATTGATTGAAAAACTGAAAGAACTCCTCAAATGGAACAGGCAACAGTTCAATTCCAACGAGGTCATGCTCCTTTTTTAATCTCACATACAAAGTATTCCTTCCCCAGACTCTCTGCGGATTTTCATGTACCAATCATGCAATCTTCGCATCATCGTTGATAGAGATCTTTCATCTTTGACGAGAGGCTTCCCGTACTCGTATCTTTGTATCTGCACCTCCAAGAAATCATAATGTACATCGTCGGGCAGGTAATCTCCAAGATTGCTATAACCGGGCACCATCCTCGGATCATTAGCGACGATGTCGCTAGGTACCTTGAGCGGGGGGCACGATTGATTCCCTTGTTCGCCGAGCTAGGAAATTTGTTTCCCAGCTCGTCGTTCTTTCATCCTTTGATCACTGACTGTACTACCCGACTGCTCCGCTTCGACAAATGCCTTTCCAATAATGCGCTCATAGTTGCCTTTCGGCGGAGACTTGGGTGGTTTTGTCAGGGCAGCCAGAGTGCGCTTCGCTTTCACCGGATCTACCTTCTCCTCCGGAGGTGGATGTCTCTGTGCTTTCAACCCTTGAAACCAGTCCTTCACTTCAGTTCGCGCGATCTTCGCGTTCTCCTCCGGGGTCATCTCGTATGGTAACTTCTCTGGAGTCTTCAGAGAAGGACCGAATCTGTATTTCCTCCCGCCTCTGGCTGTACTGCTAGACGCCGGTAGAGCAGACGGAGCGGCCGTCTTCTTTACTTGCTTACGAGGCGGAGGAGAAGGACTACGACACGCCGGAGCGGCGGCGGGTCTCTCCCGCCCTTGCTGACGAGGCGGAGAAGGAGGAGGCTGGCTGCTCGGGCGCGCCGGCGCAGGCAGAGAAGGAGCCGGCCGAGTGCCATGATCGTCACTCGCCGGAGGAGGAGGCAGTGGAGGAGGCGGAGTGCCCTGACTCGCCGGAGGAGGAGAAGGAGGCGGAGGCATCCAGTTCGGAAGGTTGATGAGCTCCTTCTGCCATAGGCATGGAGTCTTCAGAGCAGAACCCAGCCGAGTCTCCCCTTCACCGGTAGGGTGGTCAAGCTGGAGGTCCTCAAATCCCTCCGTTATTTCATCCACCATCACCCTAGCATATCCTTCTGGAATCGGCCGGCAGTGAAAAGTTGCGCCGGGTTTAGTAGGAAAAACAGAGCCAACAGCCGCCTTGACCTTCATATTAATCCATTGCGTCATAAGGTGGCAATTTTGAGACTCCGTGATAGCATCCACGAGATAGCTGGCAGGAGCCGTCAAGACATGCTCCGGCTGAAGCAGCTCAGTCGAAGCCACGCTGCTTCTCCGCTGAGATGGTGGGGTAGCTTCGGGGGAAGCTTCGGCAGTTCGTTTGCTGCAATTTGCTTCTCGTTCCTCTATCGCTTGTACCCTTGCGTGCAGCGCCTGCAGTTCGGTCTGCTGCACTTTCTTCCTCCTCTCATGGCATTTGTAATCGACTGCGTCTGGAAACTCAGCCTTCCACGGAACGGAGCCTGGCGTGCCTCATGTCCGTCGAGGGTGCTCAGGATTCCCGAGGGCCATTGTGAGCTTGTCGTTCTCTCTGTCTGGAACGAACGTCCCTTGCTGCACTGCATCGATATATTGCTGAAGCCTCTTGATTGGTATTTCCATTTGATTGTCCATCCAAATGCACTTCCCTGATACAGGGTCCAAGGTTCCGCCAGCCCCGAAGAACCAAGTCCGGCAACGGTCTAGCCAGTTCATTGTCTCTGGTTCGATCCCTTTGTCAATCAGATCATTCTCAACCTTGGCCCACTTAGGCCGGGCTACGAGGTAGCCACCTGACCCCGTGCGATGGTGAAGCTTCTTCTTCGTAGCATTTTTCTTGTTTGTAGCCGACATCTTCTTACTCTTTTCCGATGTCTTGTGGGCCATAAATGCGGGCTAGTGATCTCTGATCTTCTCATATCTGCCCTTGAATTCTGGTGTCTCTTTTTTATCGACAAACTTATTCAGCTCTTTCTTCCACCTCCTGAATAGGTCTGCCATCCTCTTAAGAGCAAAAGACTTGATTAATTGCTCTTTAACTGGCTTCTTCGGATCATCCTCTGGCGGTAGGGTGAAATTTGACTTCAGCTCAGTCCAAAGAACATTTTTCTGCAAATCATTGACATAAGACACCTCAGGGTCTTCTGTAGTCGGCTTTAACCATTGTTGGATGCTGATCGGGATCTTTTCCCTAACCAGAACCCCGCACTGAGAAACAAATGTGTTCTTTGTCCGGATGGGCTCAATCGGTTGGCCGTCGGGCGCGATTGCTATGATCTCAAACCTTTCATCCGAGCTCAACTTTTTCTTCGGGCCTTGTCTCTTTACCGAAGTTGTGCTCGATCCGGAGGGCTAGAAAAAAGAACAGAGACTTAATTAATATGTGTACATACCAAAACAATGAATGCATCAATTAGCTAGTCAGCACAGGCTTAACTAATATATATACCTGGGCGGACTCGGTTCGGTCACCGGAGCCGTCATCACGGTCTCCTTCTTGCACCGTCATTGGGTCACCGGAGCCGTCCTCACGGTCTCCTTCTTGCACCGGAGCCATCATAATCATAGCCAGCTGCTTCTTCATCCTCTCCTTCCAGACCATCGGTGTCGTTGAGAAACAACGAGCAGACGGCATCACTTCCTTGTGCGATTATGTCCCTCAACAACGCTTCTTGTGCTTCGTCTCGGGGGGTGTCCATAGTTTCTACAAATATTTACAACATGGCAATTATTATTCAAACCTGACAGATGGATATATTACCGGAGCCGATAATATTAATTAGTGGCCTCGACGCTGCTTCTCTAGGGTTTGGGTTGGCCTCGACAACGCTTCAAGGGTTTGGGGTATATCGACAACGACGACATACGTACATGGGAAAATAATATTATCGGGGAGGGGGTATATCGACCCCCCCACATGTTGAAGTTATCGGGAGGGGGTATATCGACCCCCCTCGTGTTGAAGTTATCGGGAGGGGGTATATCGACCCCCCACGTGTTGAAGTTATCGGGAGTTTATATCGACATGACATACGTACATGGGAAAATAATATTATCGGGGAGGGGTATATCGACCCCCCCCCCCTCATGTTGAAGTTATCGGGAGGGGGTATATCGACCCCCCCACGTGTTGAAGTTATCGGGGGTTTATATCGACACGACATTCGTACATGGGAAAATAATATTATCGGGGAGGGGGAAATATGGTTTAATTCTCTTGATCCTGGTTGTGTGTGTAGTCCCCAGGATATGACTTATTACTTCTCTGCTAAATATTTCCCTGCTCATAAGAAACAAGCTGCTTTGAGGGAAATATACAAATTTGTGCAAATTGAAGAAGAGAGTCTACCACAAGCTTGGGGGAGGCTTCTCAAGTTACTTAATGCTTTGCCTGATCATCCTCTTAAGAAAAATGAAATACTTGATATCTTTTATAATGGACTAACCGATGCTTCCAGAGATTACCTAGATAGTTGTGCTGGTTCTGTTTTCAGGGAAAGAACACCGGATGAAGCTGAAATTCTATTGAATAATATGTTGACAAATGAAAATAATTGGACACTTCCTGAGCCAGCTCCTGAGCCAATTACTGAGCCTATTCCTAACCAACTACGAAGAAGAGAGGTGTTCTATTTCTCAGTCCTGAAGATATACAAGAGGCAAAGAAATCTATGAAAGAAAAAGGTATTAAAGCTGAAGATGTTAAGAATTTACCTCCTATTGAAGAAATACATGGTCTTAATTTACCGCCTGTTGAAGAAACATATGATCTTGATCCATTACCTATTGAAGAACCTCCAGGTCCTGATAACCCGACACAGGTAATAAAGGTAAATTCTCTCTATAGATTCGATGAAGGTAATATTCCTCACTATAAGTCTGCTAGACAATGCTTAGAGGATTTTGATAATTTTATTGTCAAACAAGAAAATTTTAATGCTTATTTTGGTAGACAACTGAAATACGATTCCGATATGCTTAAACACACGGGTGATTACATGGCCGATGTTAGAGGTGAACTTAAACTTGTTAGCAAACATGCTTCTATGGTTACCACTCAAGTAGAACGAGTACTTAAAGCTCAAAATGATTTGCTCAATGAAATGAATAGTAAGAAAAATGATTATGCTGTTAGAGTGGCTACTAGAAATAGTAGAATGACTCAGGAACCTTTGTATCCTGAAGGCCACCCTAGGAGAATTGAGCAAGATTCTCAGAGAAATAATATTGATGCACCTAGTTCTTCTAAAAGGAAGAAAAAGAAAAATGATAGGACTTTGCAAACTTCTAGTGAACCTATTGCTGAACCACCTGAGAATCCAAAATGATATATCTATTTCTAATGCTGAAACACAATCTGGTAATGAACATGAACCTAGTGAAAATGTTAATGATGATGTTCATGATGATGCTCAACCTAGTAATGATAATGATGTAGAAATTGAACCTGCTGTTGATCTTGATAACCCACAATCAAAGAATCAATGTTACGATAAGAGAGACTTTGTTGCTAGGACACATGGTAAAGAAAGGGAACCATGGGTTCAGAAACCCATGCCTTTTCCTCCCAAACCATCCAAGAAAAAGGATGATGAGGATTTTGAGCGCTTTACTGAAATGATTAGACCTATCTTTTTGCGTATGGGATTAACTGATATGCTCAAAATGAATCCTTATGCTAAATATATGAAAGATATTGTTACAAATAAAAGAAAGATACCGGAAGCTGAAATTTCCACCATGCTTGCTAATTATACTTTTAAGGGTGGAATACCAAAGAAACTTGGAGATCCAGGAGTACCTACTATACCATGCTCCATTAAAAGAAACTAGGTTAAAACTTCTTTATGTGATCTTGGAGCCAGTGTTAGTGTTATGCCTCTCTCTTTATATCGTAGACTTGATTTGAATAAGTTGACACCTACTAAAATATCTTTGCAAATGGCTGATAAATCAACTGCTATAGCTGTCGGTATTTGTGAGGATGTGCCTGTTGTGGTTGCAAACGTTACTATTTTAACGGACTTTGTTATTCTTGATATTCCCGAGGACGATAGTATGTCTATTATTCTTGGAAGACCTTTTTGGAATACTGCAGGGGCTGTTATTGATTGCAACAAAGGCAATGTCACTTTTCATGTTAATGGTAATGAGCATACCGTACACTTTCCGAGGAAAAAACCTCAAGTCCATAGTATCAACTCTATTGGAAAATTCCATCGATTATATTTGGAGGTTTTGAGTTTCCTCTTCCTACTGTCAAGAAGAAATATGATATTCTTATTATTGGGGATGTGCATATCCCCGTTGAGGTAACATAGTGTTATTCGAAATTTCTCTAGTTCCATTTTAATCGGAATGAGTTTGTTAACAATACTTGATCAACCTTGTTAGTGGATTCCTTTTGATGAGCATGAGATGGATGAAACTAGAAGGCACAACCTTCTGTACCCTCTTTATACTTTCTGTTATTTAGTTGAAATAAAGTAAAAATAGTATTTTTCTGTCTGTTTTCTGATTTATCCGTGCAATATAAAAATACCCGAAAATAAAAGTTCTCCAAATGCCCTGAAAATGAAATATAATTTTTTTTCTAGAATATTTGAGGATTTATGGAACCGAGAACACAGTAGGGGGGTCAACCACCTGGGCACGAGAGTGGAGGGCGCGCCCCCCTGCCTCGTGGGCCCACGGTGACCCTCCTCCACTTATTCCTGCACCCATACACTCCTTCTTCCTCCCACAAACACGAATATCCAGCTCAAGCACGAGTTCTAGCTCACTTTGCTGCGATTTTCGATCTCCTTGCTCAAAGCACCTCTCACAAAACTGCTTGGGGAGATTGTTCCTTGGTATGTGACTCCTCCATTGGTCCAATTAGTTTTTGTTCTAGTGCTTTATTCATTGCAAATTTGTGCTGCCTAGGTGACCATGTTCTTGAGCTTGCATGTCAAATTTATATGGTTCCAAGTAGTTCTAATGCTTGATATAGGCTCTAGGCACTTGTAGGAGTACGTGCTATCAGTTTTATTGAGTTTGGTTCACTTTTGTTTGAAGTTACTAAAAATTTCAGAAATTTTTCAGAGGAAGAAATATGCTTAGGAAAATGTTCCAAGGGGGTTCTTCAAGAAAGCAAGGACCCAGGCTTGCAATGCGTGATGCTGATGAGAAGCCACCCAGGGACGCTCCATTGTGGCCCTATGAATAGCCTTCAGAAAATTTTATGGATCGAGCGGGAATCAAGGAAGAATTTAACGCATAGTTGCGTAATGCCGATCTTGTGAGCTTTGAGGCAGACAAATGCCCCCAGTACCATCATCTCACTAGCTCATTTGTGAGGAGGTTTGCATTTTCATCTTCACGTAATTCTCCAACGGTCATGTTTGATGTTTATGAAAAATCTTATACCATGGACCAAGAGGATTTTACTTCTGCTTGCAAACTTCCCCAATGGGGTAGTGTTAGGGATCCCCGTAAATCTGAATTTAGAGACTTTCTTGCTGGTATAACCGTAGGGGAATCTTTTTAGACAATGGGTGCATATGCACCTAGGAACCATTGCCAATTTCTGATATTAAAGCCCATTAAACATCCAAAATAGATAATATAATAGCATGGAACAATCAAAAATTATAGATACGTTGGAGATGTATCAAGCATCTCCAAGCTTAATTCCTGCTCGTCCTCGAGTAGGTAAGTGATAAAAACGAAATTTTTGATGTGGAATGCTACCTATCATATTTTTTTTCAATGTAATTTCTTTTATTGTGGCATGAATGTTCAGATCCGAAAGATTCAAGACAAAAGTTTAGTATTGACATAAAAATAATAATACTTCAAGCATACTAACCAAGCAATTATGTCTTCACAAAATAACATAGCCAAAGAAAGCTCATCCCTAAAAAATCATATAGTTTGGCTATATTTCATCTTCGTCACACAAAATGCTCCCCTCATGCACAACCCCGATGACAAGCCAAGCAATTGTTTCATACTTTAGTATTCTCAAACTTCTTCAACTTTTAAGCAATATATGAGCGGAAACCATGGACATAGCAATACAGGTGGAGTAGAATGGCGGTTGTGGAGAAGACAAAAAAGAGAAAGATGGTATCACATCAACTAGGCGTATCAATGGGCTATGGAGATGCCCATCAATAGATATCAATATGAGTGAGTAGGGATTGCCATGCAACGGATGCACTAGAGCTATAAGTGTATGAAAGCTCAACAAAAGAAACTAAGTGGTGTGCATCCAACTTGCTTGCTCAAGAAGACCTAGGGCATTTGCGAAAGCCCATCATTGGAATATACAAGCCAAGTTCTATAATGAGAAATTCCCACTAGTATATGAAAGTGACAACATAAGAGACTCTCTATCATGAAGATCATGGTGCTACTTTGAAGCACAAATCTAGAAAAAAGATAGTAACATTGTCCCTTCTCTTTTTTTCTCTCATTTTTTTGGTGGGCTTCTTTGGCCTCTTTGTTTTTATTTGGGCTTCTTTGGCCTCTTTAATTATTATTTTCATCCAGAGTCTCATCCCGACTTGTGGGAATCATAGTCTCCACCATCCTTTCCTCACATGGGACAATTCTATAATAATGAAGATCATCACACTTTTATTTACTTACAACTCAAGAATTACAACTCGATACTTAGAACAAAATATGACTATGTGAATGCCTCCGGCGGTGTACCGGGATATGCAATGAGTCAAGAGTGACAAGTATGAAACAATTATGAAGGTGGCCTTGCCACAAATACAATGTCAACTACATGATCATGCAAAGCAATATGACAATGATGGAGCGTGTCATAATAAACGGAACGGTGGAAAGTTGCATGGCAATATATCTCGGAATGGCTATGGAAATGCCATAATAGGTAGGTATGGTGGCTGTTTTAAGGAAGGTAAGTGATGGGTTCATGGTACTGGCGAAAGTTGCGCGGCACAAGAGAGGCTAGCAATAGTGGATGGGTGAGTGTGTGTATAATCCATGGACTCAACATTAGTCATAAAGAACTCACATACTTATTGAAAAAATCTACAAGTCATCAAACCCAAAGCACTACGCGCGTGCTCCTAGGGGGATAGATTGGTAGGAAAAGACCATCGCTCGTCCCTGACCGCCTCTCATAAGGAAGGCAATCAAAGAAACACCTCATGCTTCAAATTTGTCACACAACGGTTACCATACGTGCATGCTACGGGACTTGCAAACCCCAACACAAGTATTTCTCAATTTCACAATTACTCAACTAGCACGACTCTAATATCACTATCTTCATATCTCAAAACAATTATCAAGTATCAAACTTCTCATAGTTTTTAATGCACTCTATATGAAAGTTTTTATTATACCCATCTTGAATGCCCATCATATTAGGACTAATTTTATAACCAAAGCAAATTACCATGCTGTTCTAAAACACTCCCAAAATAATATAAGTGAAGCATGAGAGATCAATAATTTCTATAAAATAAAACCACCACTGTGATCTAAAAAAGATATAAGCGAAGCACTAGAGCAAAAAATATCTAGCTCAAAAGATATAAGTGAAGCACATAGAGTATTCTAATAAATTTCGATTCATATGTGTCTCTTCAAGAATATGTGTACAGCAAGGATAACTGTGGTAAACTAAAAAATAAAGACTCAAATCATATAAGACGCTCCAAGAAAAACACATATCATGTGGTGAATAAAAATATAGCCTCAAGTAAAGTTACAGATAGATGAAGACGAAAGAGGGGATGCCTTCCGGGGCATCCCCAAGCTTAGGATTTTGGTTGTCCTTGAATTTTACCTTGGGTGCCTTGGGAATCCCCAAGATTAGGCTCTTGCCACTCCTTATTCCAAAATCCATCAAATCTTACCCAAAAACTTGAAAACTTCACAACACAAAACTTAAACAGAAAATCTCATGAGCTCCGTTAGTATAAGAAAACAAATCACCACTTTAAGGTACTGTAATGAACTCATTCTTTATTTACATTGGTGCTAAACCTACTGTATTCCAACTTCTCTATGGTTCATACCCCCCGATACTAGCCATAGATTCATCAAAATAAGCAAACAACACATGGAAAAAAGAATCTGTCAAAACAGAACAGTCTGTAGCAATCTGATTCATACGCATACTTCTGTAACTCCAAAATTTCTGAAAAAGTAGGGAGACCTAGAAAATTTGTTTATTGATCTACTGGAATTGGAATCAGTATTTTATAACTCTCTGGTGATTTTTAACAATTGTTTTCGTGAGCAGAAAGTTTCTGTCTTTTTCAGCAAGATCAAATAATTATCATCCAAGAAGATCCTATAGGTTTTACTTGGCATAAACACTAATTAAAACATAGAAACACATCTAAATAGAGACTAGATGAATTATTTATTACTAAACAGGAACAAAAAGCAAGAAACAAAAAAAAATTGGGTTGCCTCCCAACAAGCGCTATTGTTTAACGCCCCTAGCTAGGCATTGATAATTTTAATGATGCTCACATCAAAGACAAGAATTAAAGCACAAAGAGAGCATCATAGAACATGTGATAAACACATCTAAGTCTAACATACTTCCTGTGCACAGGGATTTTATAAGCAAACAAATTATCATAGCAAGCAAAAATTAGCATATGTAAGGAAGAAGAAAGAGACGATAGCAATCTCAACATGACGAGAGGTAATTTAGTAAGATAAAAATTTCTACAACCATATTTTCCTCTCTCATAATAATTACATGTAGGATCATAGGAAAATTCAACAAAATAGCTATCACATAACATATTCTCAGCACGATCCACATGCATGCGAAGTTGACACTCTTCCAAAACAGTGGGATTATCATTAACTAAAGTCATGACCTCTCCAAACCCAGTTTTATCAAAAATACCATAAGATTGAACATTCTGCAAATACGTGGGATCTAAAGTTGACACTCTTCCAAACCCACTTTCAATATTATTGCAAACACTATTATCAATCTCATATTCATCATGGGGCTTAAATAAATTTTCAAGATCATAAGAAGAATCACCCCAATCATGATCATTGCAACAAGTAGTAGACATAGCAAAACTAGCATCCCCAAGCTTAGGGTTTTGCATATTATTAGCACAATTGACATCAAGAGAATTTATAGTAAAATCATTGCAATCATGCTTTTTATTCAAGGAGCTATCGTGAATCTCTTCATAAATTTCTTCATCACAATTTTCAGATTCACGAATTTCAAGCAAAACCTTATAAAGATAATCTAGTGCACTCAAATCACTAGAAATTGGTTCATCATAATTGGAACTCTTAAAAAGATTAGCAAGGGGATGAGGATCCATAAACTTTTAGCAAGTGAAGATGCAAGCAAAAAAAGGCACATGGTAACACAAGATCGAACGGAAGGAGGGCGAAGAAAAGGCAAAGGTTTTCAAAAATCATTTTAGAAGTGGGGGAGAGGAAAACGAGAGGTGAATGGCAAATAATGTAATGCGAGGGAGAAGAGTTTGTGACGGGTACTTGCTATGTCTTGACTTGAGCGTAGATCTCCCTGGCAACAGCGCCAGAAATGGCTAGTTGACGGGAGATCAAATCTTGACTTGACTTGGCGCAAATTTCCCCGGCAACGGCGCCAGAAATCCTTCTTGCTACCTCTTGAGCATGCGTTGGTTTTCCCTTGAAGAGCAAAGGGTGATGCAGCAAAGTGGCGTAAGTATTTTCCTCGGTTTTCGAGAAAAGGTATCAATACAGTAGGAGATAACACGCAAGTCACCTAGTACCTGCACAAACAATCAAGAACCTTGCAACCAACGCGATAAAGGGGCTGTCAATCCCTTCACGGCCAATCGCAAAAGTGAGATCTGATAAAGATAGTAAGATAAATATTTTTGGTATTTTGCTGTATAGATTGGAAAATAAAGATTGCAAAATAAAATAAATAGGAAACTAGAATTGTAGATTGGAAACTTATATGATGGAAAATAGACCCGGGGGCCATAGGTTTCACTAGTGGCTTCTCTCATGATAGCATATATTATGGTGTGTGAACAAATTACTGCCGAGCAATTGATAGAAAATCACATAATTATGAGAATATCTAGGCATGATCATGAATATAGGCATCACGTCCGTGTCAAATAGACAGAAACGATTCTGCATCTACTACTATTACTCCACACATCGGCTGCTATCCAGCATGCATCTAGATTATTAAGTTCATAAGAACAGAGTAACGCATTAGGCAAGATGACATGATGTAGAGGGATAAACTCAAGCAATATGTTATAAACCCCATCTTTTTATCCTCGATGACAATAATACAATACGTGCCTTGCCGCCACTACTGTCACTGGGACACCACAAGATTGAACCCAAAGCTAATCACTTCTCCCATTGCAAGAAAGATCAATCTAGTAGGCCAAACTAAACCGATAATTCGAAGAGACTTGCAAAGATAACAAATCATGCATATAAGAATTCAGAGAAGAACCAAATATTATTCATAGATAAACTTGATCATAAATCCACAATTCATCTCGGCAAACACACCGCAAAAGAGTATTACATCGAATAGATCTCCAAGAACATCGAGGAGAATTTTGTATTGAGAACCAAAGAGAGAGAAGAAGACATCTAGCTAATAACTATGGACCCAAAGGTCTATGATAAACTACTCACACATCATCAGAGAGGCTATGGTGTTGATGTAGAAGCCCTCCATAATCGATTCCCCCTCCGGCGGGGCGCCGGAAAAGTCCCCAAGATGGGATCTCATGGGTACAGAAGGTTGCTGCGGTGGAAAATTGGTTTCGTGGCTACCCTAATGATTTTAGGGTATAATAGTATATATAGGCAAAAGAAGTACGTCGGTGGAGCTCCGTGGGTCCCACGAGGGTGGGGGGCGCGCCCTACTGCCTCGTGGCCGCCTCGCAGAGTTCCAGACTTCAACTCCAAGTCTTCTGGATTGCGTTTGTTCCAAGAAAGATCATCGCGAAGGATTCATTTCGTTTGGATACCGTTTGGTATTCCTTTTCTGCAAAACACTGAAATAGGCAAAGAAACAGAAACTGGCACTGGGCCTCCGATTAATCGGTTAGTCCCAAAAATAATATAAAAGAGCATATTAAAGCCCACTAAGCATCCAAAATGGATAATATAATAGCATGGAACAATCAAAAATTATAGATACGTTGGAGACGTATCATGCTTCACGGCCCCCCCGCCGCCGTCGGTGAGAGTGGGGAGAGGGGAGAGATCAGTGAGGGAATGTGAGGGTAATAACTGTCGGCGCTTCGGGAAGCAACGCGGCTTATCAAGGGTGGCTCCTCGCATGCAGCCCCCACTGCCCACGTGCCTTGCTCGGGCCTGGTTCGCGAGAAACTGCCGATTCGAGCGTGCCTCGCGAGACAGGCCCAGAGGTGCTTTAAACTTCGTGTGATGCAGGCCCAATAGTGTATGTTGGCAACCAAATAGCCCAGTTTCTTCCCGTGCGGGCCTAGTTGGACCTTATGAGGGCAACCAAACAAGTCCTTAGAGTTGCAACAGGACAGTGGAGTTGCAAGCTCCATAGCACACAAATCAGCCACTTGCAGATGTAAATGGCACCATAGCAGGCAATTCTTTCATGGGTATTACCAAAAAAGTTATATCTCCATATCTGCAGATTGAACTTGGAAGATCCCTGATCAAGTGTTTATTATTTTTCAGTTTTACAATATCATTAGTATCCAGAAAACCTCCTTCATTGTTGAAAATACACCTTAAAGCTTCAGACGGCGAACGGTTGAGTCTTTGTTCTGTGCGACATGTTAAATGTTGTGAGTTGATCAAACAGATCAGTGCAACGTTAAGTTGTACATTTTGGAGAAGTTATATATATATATATATATATATATATATATATATATATATATATGATAATATACACTGTTTTGGAAATATTTTTCTGAAATTTACATTTTACAACATCTTGGTACAAAACTTGTCCTAATGTACATATGAACTAGTACAAGATCATGTAGAACAACATACACAACAATCGGCTCATCTCGATGTAGTAACACAAATCAGTAGGAAATAAATTTGTGGAAGAACAAACATGCAAAAGGAAGATACCTATGATGGTTGCTAGCTTGATGGGCACATGATATGGTCGTTATTAAGTTGGTTCCAACTTTGATCCGACCTTCAGACTTTTCAAGAAAGAGGCACCATGTAGACCGATGGCTTCTAGCACATCCCCAGCTTCAGGTTCCCTGCCCGAATGCACATAGAGTTGAAATGTAGCACTGAGGATGAAGCGGTTAGGTTTCAGTGACCTGCATATTGTCTCAAAGAGCGATATGCCCTTGTCGACGCGGCCGTGCTCAAGGTACGCCCTCATCATTGCCCGGCAACAGGCCAAATCAACAGCCACACCAATCTCCTGCATTTGGAAGCAGAGCTTCATCTATTTGGCCTTCCTTCAGAAAGGCTAAAATGAGGTGGCTGAAATGGGGGCATGAAGGGGTTATGCCGCTGCTCAGCATCATCTGGATTGCTTCCTCAGCTTTGGAGTAGCATCTACTTTCTGAGTATGCCCTGATCAATGCGAGGTATGTCATCGAGTCAGGAACTTGACCTTGTGATTTCATCTCTTGGAAAACAATCTCTGCTTTATCATGCAACCTGGAAGTGGCATAGGCATTGATCATGGAGTTGAAACTGGTCTGCACATTGATTGCAAGTTTCAGTCACACTAGTCAATCTCAAGACAGATAACTGTAATTTCAGAAATTAGACACCAACGGAAGCATACCTTTCCAGGCATGATACCAAGTTCCTTCATTCTATTGAATAGTAAAGATGCATCCTGATGCGTCCCTGCATAAATAGAACTAAATAGTATGAACAAGAGTCGAGGAAAAACTAGTCGAACATGACATGGGTAATGTTCTTTGATTCCTCTACGCAAGGTTGAAGGGACTGACCAGCCTTTCCGTAGAAGTTAAGCATGTTTGTGTATATCTTCTCGTCGATCGGTAAGCCTAGTTCTTGTGCAGAAGTAAACATTTCAGCAGCCTTATCCAGCTTTCCTCCTAGGCCATAGACACTGAACAAGAAAACTGAAGCTAATGACAAAGTGGTCTCAAGTCTCAACACAAACATAAAAGAGAGAAAATAATAATTGCATACTTCTATCTCCCATTTTCTAAGTGTTAGCAGGATCATGCATGTTATCATTATATTGAATGTCTGCAAAGAACGGGGAATGCCAAAGTGTTAGAATAAATCCGAGGCATACCGTCGATCATCCGAGGACCAAGCAATCACACGAGCACGATACCGAGATTTGTTAACGAGGTTTACCGATATGGCTACATCCTCGGGGCCTGACTACGGGCGCTCCTCCCCATGACACCGTCACAATACCGCACACCGGCCACCCGGGCGCCGGCACACGCCGCCGGCTCCCCCTTGCGTGCCTGTGCTATTACGTTGGCATAGATTACATCGTGTGTTTACCCCACTATATATGAGAGACCTAGGATACAAGTGTCCTATTAGGACACGACTCCATATCCTATCTAAACACAATTGAACTACAAGTCTAACAGTAACCTAACTCGTACACAATATTCGACACAACTCTAACAAACTCCACCTTGATGAATATTTTTCACCACCTTGAGTTTGACAATGCATCAAATTTCCATGCACGTTGGACTTGAGCTTATCCCATGAGCACTGCTGCTACTCCAAAGACTCCATATGACTCCACCTGCAACTTGTAGTCCCTTCTTTTTCTTGACCACAGTCAACACTCGAGCAAAGTTAAGTTCCACATTACTCTAGTTTGTGCTCCCAACTTCCAGAGTATTAGTCCAACGCCATCACGCACTGATCATTGACCTGCGTGAAAGTGAACAACTCACATATTGGGTGTCACACATGAGAGTTACCTGAACTCAACATCACCGCTCCTTTCTTGACCGCCTGTCTGAAACTTGAAGGAATTTCACCATTGTTTGTAGTCATCCTGAGTCAAATTCGCAGTTGTCTCACCACATGTATGACCACCAGAGCCCTGGCCCGTCTTCATGTCCCGTGGATACCGCACGCCTCGCCGCTATTACTGCGTCGAGCCTCCGCTGTCCCGGTCGAGTCTCAAGGGTCGTGAACCCACAGCACTCAACCCCACTGCAGAGTACCACCGATCATCACCGACCGATGACGAGTTTCACGCTTCCATCAGACCATTGGGCTCCAGTCCGAATTACGTGTCACTCGCTTTTTTCCAGCTGAATAGGCTTCGACTCTCTGTGCACTTACGCCGTAGCCCCTCAATCCAGTTCCACCTTCAACATGACTCCATGGTAGAGGATCAGTCCACCCCGCGCCCTGTCGACATCAAGCTCCGTGTGCACCGTCTTGGATCAACCCCGCGCCATAGTCTTGTCGAAGCCACACAAGCCCTCGGGGCCTGCGCCATGTGTTTCCACGCCCAGAAGTCGGTCACCATCGGCATCACGCTCCTATGTCGTCGTCGCCGATTCCACCACCGTCTTCTGTACCAACCGACTCACGTCGATCCCGTCAGACTACCTAGTCCGACCCAGGCTCCAAATCATTCCATGAATTTCCATTCATCACACGATAGTTCCATCACTGCTGACATGACTTCCCGCAACGCCTTCAAGCATCTTTGTTGTGCCAACAAATCTTTCATCCTCGTTTGCCATAACCAAGGTCTTCAGTTCCGTGAACTTCTCCACCTCAAACCCGGTACCCGCTGATGCCATGGTTCTTTGTATAACTGACTTTGTGAAAAAATAATCTGAGCTTTCCATGTGATTCCTCAAGCATACGAACAGAACTCCGCATACTACATACGAAACAGAACTCCGCATACTACTTGCAAAACTAACCAAGAATTGGTCTTCATGTTTTGGCTCCTTGGCTTCAACTCCAATACTAGCAATTGACTTGTCAACACCTGCTGTTAATTCCGATGGATACATATCCCGTAGATGAATTTCTTCCGCCGATTGATTAAGCCTGCCTATCTCAGTGGAGACTCGGTCTCCCTTTTTTTCAAACAAATCTCCGGCCTGCAGCTCATCCAGGCTCAGCCGACCACGTGCACGGGTCTCCACTTTCCAGCTCCGCCAGCGCACCATGGGCCGCCAGGCGCCAGCAATACAAGCACGTACGCCTGCCGTCGGACGCTCGCCCGATCGATCCGATAGCCGCACGTCCAGCCTGCCACTGCCATGGGACACGCGCCTTGTGCTGATCGGACGCCTGCTGTAACTTCCGTTCTCGTCATCGATTGCATCTCCTTACAAAAATTCCAATCGCATCAAGAGTTTCTTTGATTCGCTCCTAACACTACGACTGCCCTGATCGAAACACAGAAACACCATGTGACAACCGATCCGCTCCATCGCTGCCGTCTTGCACCGCAATTTAACTCAACGATCTTTTCGCAAAGCACTTCCTTTAGATCAACAGATGCACTGCCTTATTAAACCTTGCTCATGATACCACTTGTTAGAATAAATTCAAGACATACCGTCGATCATCCGAGGATCAAGCAATCACATGAGCATGACATCGAGATTTGTTAACGAGGTTCGCCGATATGGCTACATCCCCGGGGCTTGACTACGGGCGCTCCTTCCCGTGACACCGTCACAATACCGCACCCGGTCGCCCTGGACGCCGGCACATGCCGCCGGCTTCCCCTGCGTTCCGGTGCTACTATGTTGGCATAGGTTACATCGTGTGTCTACCCCACTATATATAAGAGGCCTAGGATACAAGTGTCCTATTAGGACACGACTCCATATCCTATCTAAACACAATAGAACTACAAGTCCAACTGTAACCTAACTCGTACACAATATTCGACACAACTCTAACACAGAGGATATCAAGCGATCATATATGCTGGCTGCTGAATATAGTTTGCCTGCTTGGAAACTAAAGCTGTAGCAGTTAGCCATGGCATCCTTGCCCTGAAAATCTTGCTTTGCCCACCTTACGAGGAGGAAAAGATGTTTATCCAGACCTGACTCGAGCATCGACTTGATAAAAGTATTGTACACGACGGTATCAAGCTCAACGTCACCATTGAAGCTGCCATGTATAATGTTCTCTGCCTCCTGAAATTTTCCTGGGAGTAATTTTGCTATGTGAGTATACGCGGAAGCGAAACGCCTCAGCAAATCTACTGCACAAGGATGGGTTAGCAGTTGAAAAAAAATTGCCATGTTTGGTCAGGTGATTGACAAGTATGCTAATTGTCACAACATCTCTGCTATGGCCTTGATCAGCCATTTTCATAAAGAGATGATACGCCTCCTCAATTTTGCCGCACTTGCATAATGCATCGACCATGGCATTGTAGACAGGCCCTCTTATTGGAAACGATGTCGATGCTGACTAAAACAGTTCCTCTGCTTGATGTAACTTCTGTTCCTGGCCATATTGGACAATCAGAGTAGCTGTTTCAGAATCTTCAGGCCTGACACCCAACTGAGTCAGCTGTTCATGAAGGAATTTTGCCTCACATGTACTCCCTGCAGAAATATAAATACATAAGCAGCAGTGGATGACATTATGCTTAGGCATGAACACCTTGATCTCTGTGGCACCTAGGTTCCTCACCTTCCCTAGCCAATTTTCTGATCAATTGGCACGCGATGGATGCACCCCCGGGTGTGTCCAACAAGGACTTCAACGTCGCGCTCAGCGCCGAACTGTTGGTCCGACAGGCTAGCGCCTTCGACGAACTATATTTTTCCTGCATGACACTGGTTCTGTTTCTAGCATACACCTCAATCATAGAAACCATTGTTAAACTCTTCATGGTCACTCCACCATTATTCATCTCTTTCAGTATCTTATCGGCATTCGCGATCATCCCGCTTTTGCAGCAAACTTCCATTACAGTCATGCAGAGGCCCTCATCAAGCATGACATCTTCTTTTCTCATCTTCAGAATGAACGCACTTGCCATCTCTAGCTGGCCCAGCTTGACATATAATCTCAGTAGGTCGTTGCAGCAGAACACATCAGGGAGGCCATATTTGCAAGGACCTCTGAAGGCATCTTCAGTTGCAGCTATGTCCTCCATTGCGACATGGCATCGAAGAAGAGCGCCGTAAGAGAACAGTAACGGCTTCACATTCCTCGACCTCATCAAACCCAAAACCTGCAATGCCTTATCATAGTTGGCAGTTGCCAGCATTCATGTGAACCTGAACCATTGCCACATAGGTCTGCTCATCACTCAAAAGACCCGTACTGTCGATTTCCTCGAAGGTGCGCTGCGCATCGTCATAGAGCCCGATCTTACCGTAGATCCTAATCAGGATACCATAGATGACCTCATCAATGAGAACCCTGCTCTGCTCCATCTCCAAGAAGAGCGAGAGCGCCTTCGAGTAGTCCTCACTCTTGTCATAGAGTCCCAGGAGGGATGCACATGTGTAGTTGCTGGGGACAATTCCATGGGCTCTCATCTCCTCACAGAGCCCCACTGTCTGCTCCATTCTGCCATGCCTAGCACTCAAGCTGATCAGGCCGCTATACATCGCCTCCTCCGGGACAAGACGGGACGTCCTCATCTTCCCCAAAACATCCATGGCCTCCTTCAGGCCCTCCTTCACAAATGAGCCGATCACAACTGTGTATGTGAAGTGATTTGGCACCACATTGTTGGCTTCTTCCATTTCCACCATGTGTTTCCAGAGGTGGATCACCTTGCCATGGAGCCTGTTCTTCTGCAGGGACGAGAGCATGAAGTTGAAGGCAGAGACTGGCAGCTCCACCCCGCGCTTGCGCGTCACGGCGTAGAAGAGCATCATGTCGCCACATGCCACCCTAGTTCTACATCATAATCAATTTTTTCAATTCATGAACACTTTATACTATTTATAAACATTTTTAACAACTTTCTTAAATCGGCCAACATTTCTAGAATGGATGAACATTAGTTTAGAATTTGGTGGAACAACTTTTCAAATTCACGAACATTTTTTTATTTAATAATTTTTTATTTAAAAACAATTTTTTAAATACATGATAATTTTTTGAATCCCTGAACATTTTATGAATGAATAAACTATTTTGTAAGTCACGAATAGTTCTTGACTTTTTAGCATATTTTTTCAATCTTGAACATTATTTGAATTGGGGAAATTTTGTTCAATTTCTTTGAAAAAATTTAATACACGAAATTTAAAAAAATTATGAACATTTCTTTATTTTTCGAACATTTGTTGACAACATTCAGAACATTTTTTCAACAAGCAAACATTTTTTATAAAATCGCAAATATTTTTGAATCCACAAACATTTTATGATTTATTAAAATTTTATTTCAAAGTTCTCATTTTTTCTAAATTTTTGGAAACAATTTGAAGTCCCAAATTATTTAAATTATAAAAAACCAATTTTAAAAAACATGCCACCCGGCCGTGGACCGCCACAAACGGTCGGGCTCCTTCTTGTCTCAGCGAGCACAGCGCAGTATAAGAGGGCCCTACTGCATGGGCCGGCCCAGGAGGGGGATTTTCCTGTGTGAATCGTTTTTTTATCACTTTGAGGGCAATTTCCATGATGTAACCCTAGAAGTAATAGCCTTTTATTATTACATATAGGTATAGATAAATAAAATATAGAATAAAGCAGATAACATGACCACAAGTGGTCGTACACAAGATTACACAATTCTTCCACATAATCTATGACCGGCTCGCCGACCAAACTTGTTGAATAAACCATGCATAGTTGTTCTAGCCGGCTGCACCCAAAGCTATAAGCATTCGTGATGGCCACATGTGAATTGAAGCCATATCCCCAGAGATAACCTGCAAGAGATGAGGCGCAAACTTTCACACGGATTTGGCCTTGAACAGTTATAATGATGCATCACACTTAAAGGCTATGAATAAGGTTAGGTTTCTCCTCTATTTTTTTCTCTTATCTTTGTGTAAATCGGGTGGGTGCCACATGTCAATCACAAGGTTATTGTTTGACTGAGCTCTGAATCACGAGATGCATGCACTGTGCCAATTGGACACCCCACCCTCGGGCAGCGCATCCTTGCAACGTCGCATGGCCTCCAACAATTGCTCTTTGAGCACCCTCACTCCACCTGAGTGCATCAATCATCTCATCTTGCATTAAGACCATTGGCCGAGCAGACATGTTTGGTGAAACCATATGAATGTTAAACACAACTTGAACTTCACTAGATGTTGCCAAGAAGATTCCATGTACCTTCCATTTCTATTTGTAATTTATGAGAACCAAACATATAAATACAATCTGTGCCATTGTATGTTGACTAGACTAGTGGCTTGCAAGGAGGAAGATATATCTCCTATATCACTAAGCTCCCTAGGAGTAAAACCCCTGGGAGTCGATTGAGGGGTCAGATTTTGGATTGGTTGCCGATTTTGAATGGGTCCTCGCTACATTTTGTGAAAGCGACGATCGAGCCGCATCCAAACTACATTGCCGTTCGTGGCTTCCTTCCTCCTCCTTTGTCAATCCCCTTCCCGTGGTTCCTAATGGTGAGGCCTCCAGCGACAAAACTACTCCCCCTCAAATTGTTCTTCGGCGACCTTCTCCTCTCATCCAGTTGCTCGCCCCTCAAATTTCACACCCCGTCCCCCATCAGCCCTCCTCACACCCCTGCCTGCACTGTGTCGTTCTCAACAACACTGATTTCAGCCTCCCGTGGGAGAGGGGTGGTGGCTTGGGCGAGGAGGAGGGCGACGAGGCTCCTTCATGAGAGATGGTGGGTTTGAATTCGGCCAATTGGGCTGTGATGGTTAGCTAACTGGGCTGCGAGAGGCGGCCCAGTTTACCAGAGGGCTCAAATTCGGTTGCCGGATCAGCAGCTCGTGGGACAGATGGGCCACTAATCTGCATAGTTAGCCCTGGCGGAAGTGTACTCAGATCTGATGGCCAGAAACTTACAAATCGCGGAAGGCCGAAAACGCAAAACGCAAATCGCTGTGAGAGCTCGGTTTAGGCTCAATTTTACTGGCCTTAATTTATGAATGAGGGATAGTTTTATATGTTGTTGTTTTGCATCACAAAGTACCTGCTATCTGGAGTTTTCGCAAAATCCTGATTATCGCTATTTGCGAATGGTACATTTGTGCTTAGTTGTACAATGAGCATTATAAAGACCTTTGTGCAGTGGATCTAATACTTCATTCTTATTGAAGGAAAGCACCAAGCTAGTGACTTAATCTTCGGCGGCGTTGCAGCGACCCCACCTACCTATCCATTCCCTGGTAGCCACAGTTTCATTCGGCGGCGAGTAGTTCCCCTGGCGGCGGCGCCGCTCTTATTTTTTGTCTCTTTTTTGTATAGGGATCGATCGATACGTGAGGATGGACGTCGCTCGCACCGCGTGCTGAAGCCTGCGACCAAGTCGATCGATCTACGTCATTCAGATCGATCCCCTGGCCGCTGCTGACTGCCTCCCGATCCCTAGCCACGCACTGCTGCGTCACCGCCTGCCGCGCGTCATGTTCTTTCCGGGCGCCGCTCCGTGGCACTGGTCTGGCTGCCACTCCGTCTGCCGTTCCACCCCCGCAGCTCGGCGCCCAAGATATCCAGCCGTGGAGCTGCCGCTTTGTGCCGGCCGGTGGCCGCCACTGCTCCCACCTCCCGTGTTTCATGCCACCGCTCCACTGCCTCGTTGAGCGAGCTAAACATCATCTCAATGCAAGATCAACAGCAGCAACACGGCCACGTAAGCAAAGAAGCAGCAGCACTGCAGCAGTAATACACTTGGGGTGGCGGCAGCGACGGTAGCTTCGGTGCCACCGGCGCCAATGGACGGCGTAGGCACATCAAACAATCGCAACCAGCTACTATTTATCACACTTGTGCTGAAATTTATATCATAGATTTTTGGTTCATGTGTTGTACGTATCACTTGGTATTGTGGCAAGGTGGTCATTTCAAGCGGCAAAAGTACAGATATTTGTAGTTTGTAATACTTTTTTTTGTGGGGTAGGGGGGGGGGGGCGTCCAGGGTTTTAATGATTTTTTTTTATTTTTGTAGTTCAATTCCATGGGCTATGGTTCAGTAGAATTGAATTCGTATCTACAAAAAAATATGTTACAATAATCATGCCACTTTGTGGCTTAATAAGAAAGTATGTGCTCGTAATTTGGGCCAGCTACTTCCTCAAATTTATTGTTGTAAGAGGGGGAAATACATCCTCATATGTGCACGTTTCTGCTCACCTACATATCTATAACCATGGTGACCTCCGTCAGTTGGATATGCACATGGGTGTGAAGAAAGCATGGTCCAACTTGCGTCATCTACTTAGCTTGTCACAACCGAGCAAGCATTTTCCATGTTTGTATGGTTGGAGGAGAAAATTTGTATACTGATGACACTAGTTTTAGATCTTTAGAATGAGCGGCATCAGGAAATGGTCTATTTGGATGTTCGAGAACTTACGGGCCACCGTTCTAGCTTTTAGAAGCCAATGTCGACATGTCTTGACTTCCAAATTGCTCTTCTGCTTTTTGTGTAATACCTTCTTCTCATATGCTCATGTATTAGGATCCTTCAGGGTTGCCCCTTGCAAAATGCAAAAATATTTTATGGTATTTTAAACTAAATCGAAAGAAGCCTAGCTGCTCAAATCATATTTTGAAACTAATGATTTAAGAACAATACAAATATAATTATTTCAACGTTGCAAATTTTGAACTGAAGTCGAATTTGTGATACTCATAGTAACAACCAGATTTTACATGTGAAGGCTCTCATATTTTAAATTCCTAGACTGGACGCTGGAATACTTGCATTTTCTCTTAGCATGTTGAGGTTCATTATTACCATCAAGAATGGACTTATATCTTTCATGCCAACCATGAGTAGAGGATCCTTTTCCATCTTCTACCTGAATGTATTCTATAATGCTATTGATAACACAATACATGGTTAGATACCTTCATTTGCCGGCAACATTTTGTCCTCACTATACATCAATAACTTCTTTTTCCAGTTAGCCAACGACTCCAATTTCCGCTACAAAACCATAATGAAGTAGAGTTCATTATTATATCCTACTCACAGACAGGAAGGACAAGGTTCACCATGTAACTAAAAGGACTCGAGTCATGCAATTATCTCAAAATTTTCCATGACGTAAAAAATCACGGTAGAAGGGAGGGCGAGATTTTTTTTGGGATTTCTCCGCCTCGCATGGTATGCGATGGATGGTCGGGCCCGAGTGATGCAACAGTCATTTGCTTGTTCTCTTGTACGTGCGTGTGTGTGTGCGTGTGCGTGTGCGTGTGTGTGTGTGTGTGCAAGTGAGCCCTTCGCATACTGGACCCGATGGGTCGATGCGAGACTTGATCGATCGGTATTCATTCGTGGTAGTTGTAGGTCCCCAATCGATCGATCAAGGTTCTCTCGCGCGGTTGTAGGAAGCCCTCCCTCGTCCCTGCTACTTGTGATAGGCATTGGCATTCCCCAAAGATGAAGGGTGAAGTAGAGTTGTAGAAAAAAGTATTTTTCCTCTATTAACAATCAAGGTTTGTTGAACGAATAAAAGACACCACACGGACAAGATAAACGGTACCCGCACACACACACACAAAATGCCTGCTTCCAGTGAAAGCAAGGGGTTGTCAATCCCCCTGTTCTCGTCAATTGCAAGGATTAAATTTGTTAGGGCCAGTTTTTTTAGCGGCTTAAAAAATAAGCCATCTCCTTCCCAGCTTTTTTCATAAGCCGCCTCTCTCATTCATTGAGGCTTATGGACTAGTTATAGGATAAATAATATAGAAGCCTCAACAAATTTTAGTAGCGACTTATTTTTTAAGCTGAGGAGAGGCGGCTTATTTTTTAAGCCGCCCAAAAGAACTGACCCTTAGTGATAGATAGATAGATAAAAGAAAAGAAAAATAAAAGTAAATAAATTGCAGCAAGGTATTTTAGGATTTTAGTAAATATAAACTGAATGGACCTAGGGGCCATGGCGTTCACTGGAGGCATTTCTCTCATGAGTATAGCAACGGTGGGTAAACAAGTTACTGTTATGCAATTGAGAGAATAGCGCATAGTTATGATGATTGTTCATGGCATGATCAATACATAGGCATTACGCCCGAGATAAGTAGACCATTAAATTTACTGACGCCTACTACTATTACTTCACCCCACGGCCGCTATCCAGCATGTATCTTATGGTATCAAGTTCATAACAAAAAGAGTAATGATTGGAGCATGATGACGTAATGTAGACAAAGTAAGACAAAATAATATGTTCAAACCACATCGTTTACCTTTAGTAGCAACAATAGAAATATGTGCCTTACAACTCCTGCTGTCATAGAGTAAGAATACCGCAAGATTGAACCTAGTACCAAGCACCTCTTGCACTGAAGATAAATCAATCTAATTGGCCAAAAAGAGATAGAAAGATTAGAGAGAACTACAAGGCTATCAAATCACACATGATAAATTTCAGAATATACTCCATTACTTTCAATGAATAATCTGATCATAAACCCACAATTTATCGGATCCCAACAGGCACACCACAAAAGTTTACATCGGATTGATCTCAAATGAGATCATTGTATTGAAGATCAAGATCAAGAGAGAGAGAGAGAGAGAGAGAGAGAGATCTAGCTAATGTTATGGACCTATAGGTCCTGTTGGAACTACTCACACATTATTGCGAATGCAGCCAGCTCGATGAAGATAGCCTCCCACTTCTTGGGAAAACCTTATACACAGAAGGTTACCAGTAGCGATGGACAAAAACATGCGCTATTACTATTTACCAGTAGTGCGTTGTGTGCAAGCCCGCTACTACTATATAAGTAGCAGTAGCGCGTCCTAAGTAAAAAGCGCTACTACTATAACAGCCAAACCGTTGCCGGCATGCTAGGTATAGTAGTAGCGCTGGTCTATAGCCAATGCTTCTGCTATTGGTCTTAGCAGTAGCGCTCTTGCTAGGACCGCAGTACTGCTATGGGTGACTTACCCCAAATTTTCTTCCCCCGCGCCCCGGCCATCTTCTTCCTCCCCTCACTTCCCGCTGCCTCACTCCTTCGCCGCCTCCACATTGCTGTCGCTACCGCATTGTCGCCGTCGTCCTCCCTCCTCCTTCCTCGGTATGCCCTCCTCCTCCCACCGCGCCCTCCTCACTCCTCCTCCGGCCGCCCCCTCCTCCCTGCTCCCTCCTCCCTCCTCCTCCTCCTCCTCCTCCTCCTCCTCCTCCTCTCTCCTCCCTCCTCCTCCTCCGGCGCCGGACAAGTTAATTATGTAGGTTAACTAGGTTAACTAGCTAGGTTAACTAACTAGGTTATTTATTGTAAGTGCTTAATAGGACTAGTTTATTTATAGCGAGTGCTTAATAGAACTAGTTTATTTATAGCAAGTGCTTAATAGAATTATTTTATTTACAGTAAGTGGTTAATATATTTTGTTTATGCAGAAATCAAGTTTGCCCCTGCCTCATTCCCGCAGTCGTCCCCATCGTCGACCCCTGAAGACCTTTGTTAATGTCGATGATGATGCATTGTAATGTGTTGTAAATGTCGATGATGAAAATGCTAGTGCTATATAGTTTCCATGTCATTGATGTCGATGATGATGCATTCTGAATATAGAGGATGTCTTGGTGTTCTTGTTTGCAATGTGCCTCCGAGTGGCCTATGTTTTGCTGGAATGTTGCTTCGTTTCCGTCCCGACAAATTTCAGGCGCCCGATATGTCCTGTCTTTAGCAAAGGTCATGCCGAAATTTTTCATGAATTTTAGCATGACTTGTGCTACAATGTAGGGCATATCAAGTGCTTGTGATTTGCCAGAACGGGAATTCAATGATAATTCGGCAAAACATAGGGCATTTTTTCTATGTCATTACTTGATATATGGAACGGGTTGGCTTTAGGTCTGTTTCGGCTCCTTGTGTGTCTTTCAGTGAGGGAGATTGTCCACCATATATATATTTGAGGGAGGAAGAATGCCGACTGTTGTCATGGGGGTCGCTTGTCCTTCTTCTCTTTGTGCTAGACCTTTGTTACGCACTAGGGGAAGAAGGAGTAGCGACCATCATTGACGGTCGAAATGGTGAGGGGGTTTCCACCATATATGAGAGAAGAAGAATGCCGACTGTTGTCGTGGGGGTCACTTCTCCTTCTTTTCCTTGTGCTAAATATTTGTAATGCACTAGGGAAAGGAAGAATAGCGACCATCACCAACGTTCGCAATATCAGAGAGGGAGTGCCCACCATATACGTGAGATGAGCGTTTAGGAAGGAAGACTCGACAGACCTAAAGTCAACCTGTTGCATATTGAGTAATAATGATCTGTGTGTCGAGTTTCCTGATAGTTGCCTTCGATCAATTTTCAATTCATGTTTCAACTATGAACATAGAAAATGTCTGTCGATGAAAAGGAATTCTGTATGTGCGAATACTGCGAAGACGAGCGCGGCCTGTGCGATAGGCCTCACCTAGTTGGTGGTAGGCGTTTCAGCATCAAGCTGGATGGGACCTTCAAAGTGGATAGAGTAAGTCAGAACGACAAGTTTTTTTTTCATAATTAAGCATGACTTATGCTTCTTTTGCTTCAACTTATAATTTTAATTTTTTACTATTCTACTAGTGTATCCCCTGCCATGCAAGAATTTCTGTCTTGGATAAGATTGGTTTCAGTACTATGGAAATTATGGAGGTAAAGAGAGTTCACTTGTGGACCGAGCATGGTTATACTTTTGCTGTAAAATTATATAATGCAGACACGTACACCTATTTTGAATGCAAAAATTGAAGAACACTATGCAAGGCTTATGCATTTGAGGATGATATGCTTATCACCTTTGATATTCGTCCGGAAGATGATATTCTAGGTAATATCGACATCTGGGTCGATGTGCAGACGCATCCAGTTCTACCATTATGTGAGTTTCTCAACCATATTTATTAAATAATTTATATTGTTTATTTAAAAATAGTTGACAACTAATTTGTATTGACAACTTATTTCCATTCAAGCAAACCTGTCCGGCGCTTGGTATACATCACCTACTACTGTACCGGGGCTAAACTAAACCGCGAGGAGATAGGTCATTATGTTTCATGGCTTGAGGATCTTGATACTGTCAAGACATGTTATTTTTCTGGACTTCGAGATATTAGTACTCAAAATGTGCGACCACTAGTGTGCGTATTGAACTACGGTCACATCTATTTAGGAAAATGGTAACATTTTTACTATTTATCCTCAATGCATCTTTTGCATACTTTATTTTTTATGCTAAACTTCATTGCTAAGTAACGTTCTTCAACAGGGACTCTCGATAATAGTTGTGCCTCATTGGATCGAGACTATAGGTCGCATGACAATGGTTAGCTTACGGCCAAGACATACTACATTGCACATGAGTGCATTCAGGATTTCTCGAAGCGAGCAAGTCTTGATAGTCAAAGACTGGAGGAAACTTGTGAAGGATCGCATCAGAGAAGTACTAGGGGGCAGCAATCAGAAGCGCATCCCACAATTAGGAGACAAGTTTATCTGCATGCTCCAATATGATGAACCAAGAGTGCTACACATGTTCTATGCTATTTTACCTCAGAGAGAGCAGCAGGAGTGACTAGCTAGCTAGAATGAGTTTA
This sequence comes from Triticum urartu, assembly GCF_003073215.2. Classification (NCBI taxonomy): domain Eukaryota; kingdom Viridiplantae; phylum Streptophyta; class Magnoliopsida; order Poales; family Poaceae; genus Triticum; species Triticum urartu. The sequence continues at coordinate 39,416,993 of NC_053028.1, read as the reverse complement.
AAGATGATGATGTGCTACATTATGACTATGATGATTAAATAGCTAGTGTTGGTGGTAATGACTATGATGATTATTATTAGCTAGTGTTGGTGGTGATTAGATAGCTACACTATGACTATGATGATTAAATAGTGTTGGTGGTAATGACTATGATGATTATTAGCTAGTGTTGTTGGTGATGATATGATGCAAGAGTTTTTATATTAATATGATGATGATGTTGATCATGATTATCATGATGATTTGTTATTATGATCATGATTAGTTATTATATCATAGGTGGAAGGAACGCAAATTAGATTCATGTGGATGGATCAAAAGTGACCAAAAGTTGAATTAGTATGATCGTCATCCTAATTCAACTTTTGATTCATCCAAATGAATCTAATCCATGTTTCTTCCTCACAATGATATATTAATTCATCATGGACATAATGATATAACATCCTCTTAATTGGTATTGTATCAAAATTTGTATAACGATGTATAAATACACAAAAAATAATAAAAAATGAAAAACAGAATAGTGGTAGGCAATTAGGCATCAAGGACTGGTCCACCATATCATTGGAGTCTGGTACTTCCGGGCATTCAACAACAGGGGCACGAGACGATGGTAGATAGGCAGACATGTGTTGTGCTACCTCCTGATGTTGCCGCTTTATTCAAATAGATGAGACACGAGAAATAGTCGATGTTGCAGCTGGCAGATAGAGTTTCCATTCCGAGACACAAAGAGTAGCCCACAATGCGGATACCGGGCGGCTGAATGGAATAAGTAACCACGGCTCAGCCCTAGAGCATGTTCCACATCCCAATCAACCTTACTTTTACCCCGGTTTTCCTTTCAGTTTCATGTAGTAAGCTTGTTGTTGTGAGTACATAATTGCTCTTTTTGTATTTTCTCTTTGGTGCAACTAGAAAAGTGGCCCGCCCGATGTGCGGGCTAGAATTTTTTTAATTTGTATGATGAAAAGCAACATCTTTAATATGAACCTGAGTGGACCTTGAAGATATTATTATTCAATTAATAATTCTCATAATTAACATATTTATCCAATTATTATTTTTCATTACGATGGATTGTCATTCTGTGAAAGTATGATATTCCAATTCAGAATTATGACATCATAATACACATTGTTCGACAAAGCTAAGCCTCTCCTAAGAGTGAAAACTATTGAGAAGACCACCATGGTCCCTAATGAGAATGACGGAAGACGTGGGAATGATGTTGATAGATGCGCTTAACTAGGAATGTTCCTTATTAATATCTTCCTTCTTGGCCCTTGCGACTGGATGATTTAGGGGACACCCAAAGTTGTGCTTGATGGTTGAGGAATTCTAGTCTCGTGATGGCGAGTTAATATATCCTCTAGACATGACAACTTTTATTGAGCGATTCCCAGTTTGTATCGGTTTGCAAAATGTAGATATGATAGTTTCCTTCCGAAGTTTACTTAAAAAGACCACCTATATATTGAATATATAAAAAATTAGGTAAATTTTATCATGATATATTGGATATTTCGTACACTTAACTTGTTAACAAATTTGTTCTTCTTATTTTAGAATTCGTCTCCCAAGGAATGACAGGCATGATGTCAGCTTAGGTAGAAATCACATGAGCATGAAAGCTTAATCGAGGGTTGAATCAGACTGTGCAGATCGCAATGGCATAAGTATATTTGAACCGTGGCAAAGGACACCATTTAGCTAGTATAACCACCAACAGTTTCCTAAAAGAATGCAATATAAAAGTCCACTAAGCTGGATACATTTGTACAATATAACCACCAACTGTGGCAAAGGACCGATCAAGCTATAAGCACTAATATGCATTAATTATCCCTGTGCGCTGCTTTGGGCGTCTTCGCTTTCTTGCACTTCGCTGAGAGCTAATCGTCGGGTCAGGACTGCGCCAACAATGCGACGCCTCCGCTGGTGGCCACGACAACACAAAAATGCTACACTTACGGACAGCACACAGGCAAATTAACTTACAGACTACCTCCTAACCAATCCCTTCGCCCCCATGATTTATAGTGTGAGCCCTGCTGCCCTTTGTTTTCCAATTAACCATTGCCAAATCAGTCCGTAACTTGCTTTCCGTGGGATATGTCCATAAGTGTAGCATAGTTGACGACAACAAGGCAGAAGGCTAGTAACTACTGCCCGTAGATAAAAAAGGAACTCATGAGGCTATTCGAGGTGCCAAGAAAGAAGGATACATGGATCCAGTGACCAAGCAGTCGTGCTTGATGAAACCTAAAACATGATCGCCAGAACTAGAGGCCCTATTGACGTTGTCAAAATAGTTCCCAATACCTTCCATTTCTACGTGTAATTTATTAGAACCAAACATTCGAAGACACGATGCGGCATTGTGTGTTTGGGTGCGAAGGAAAAGTGAGGACGAGGAGTATATGAGCATCTTCCAATATATGATAGTACTCGTGTATATTTCGCAAAAAAAAAAGGGAGTACTCGTGTATGGCAGGTGAACGTGCACTATGTCTGAACAAAAATGACCAAATTGATGCCATTATGGGCACTTCACTATTGGGAAAACATGTTACATTATGTGAAACAAATAGTGTCAAGGAAAAAGATAAATATATCTGCAGAGCTAAACGCCTTAGATGTTCATCCCAGTCTGAAGAAATTTTGCGTGACTGGTACCATGGAACCATAGTTTTCTTTTCGAAGAGGAGGATAAACCCCGACCTCCTCATTGAGCCATGCACACGGCCATCTTTATTATATTATTCTACAAAATCTTATAAAATAATAGTTTGTCTAATTCACATCTAGATGTTTTCTAAGGATGTCACATCCAAACTCTCACAAATAACATAGCAACAAGAAACAAAAAACCCGTGACAAAAAAAAAATAGACCACAAACATAATGGACACAAGGTTAGATGTGATATAGTTATGTCACATCTAGATGTGTCCTAGACAGACCCAATAAAATAATTATATGGATCAACCCAAATCCACCTTCCAGACGAACACTGTTGCCATACCTATAAAGTTAATGATGTGGCCTGGCCTCGCACTAACACACACAATGTAATCCAGTGGCCTCACCAAGCCTCCCGCCGGCGAGCCCGGAGAACCAACTAGTCTGGCAGCCCCATAGCATGCGCCCTATGCACATGCTCTATAATCCACCACCGTTTCTTTAGTGGTCCCATCTTTAGAAATGATCAATGCCTTAATCTTGCCAACCTCTTCTGTCGCAAACGCCACCATGGTGATAGTCTGATAGACAATGCCATCCTCTTGCGCGTGCCCCACGTGCATCTAGCACCGCACCCCACTGCGCCACACCGCCGAGACCTGCTTCCGTCTATGCTGAAGATGCAACACAGCTCCACATCTTGCCCCCTCCGGCCAGCATGTGCTTCAAAACGATGTCGTCAGGAAGGAGAACGACGCCGAAAGTGTCGTCATCGTCCGATCTGGGAGACCACATCTAGGATTTTCCTAAGAACATCTCGACCATGGTGACGCAAACTGCAACGGGGACGTTTCGACAAGGAAACGACTCCGGGTACGCCGTCATCGTCTGCCATATGACCATAGTCGCCATGATTTTCACTGGCAGTCAGGCCACCCCGATCCATGCGGAGCGTCGCCGTGGCCCGTCGTTACCTTCCAAGTGCCCTATCGGATTCATATAACGGCGGCGGCGTGTAGTCACCGTGGCCTGTCGGTGCGTTCCAAGAACGGTGAGATCTCCCCGTACTCGTGTTGATGGCCGCCGACAGGAGCACTGTGGCTTTGTTCTTGTGTGGCTACGCTGCCCACGTGGGAGATGGTGTTGTCATAGTATTGCGGCTACGATTTGAGGATGAGTGGCAGACCAGGCAGTTTGTCTCGGGTGCGCACGAGTGAGAACAAATTGCACAAAAAATACTAGTGTTGGTCTATGAGGCTAGTCTAGATCATGCCATGCGTAACGGCCAGGAACCGGTGGATGTGGCCGGGGTGCAGGTCAGCTGCACGGGCATTTGGCCCACCCTATTTTGGCATAGGGCATTGGCACATGTGCCGGACTGGACACAGATACATGTGCGAGGAAATGTTCCTTGATGGGGCGACAGGAAATGTTCCTTGATGGGGCGACGAGGTTTCTTTGACAAGGGTTGTATGTGAAAGCCTGACTTAATAAGAATGATAGACTACTCATATCAACAAAAAAATACATGTTTCTCAGTGAGCTCATTCGCAAAAAACTCCAAACATAAGCGTGCTTGGATTGGAGCGATTTAAGGATGGGTGACCGACTGAAAATTTGATCCCAGGTATGCACCCGTGAGTACAAAATACACAGAAAAAGACTACTGTTAATTAGTGAGGCCAAATCTAGATCACGCCATTCGTAACGGTTAGGAACTGTAGATGTGGTGGGTGTTACATCAGGTGGTAAATAAAAAAACTTCTTTTCAAGCAAAAAGTGATGATACTAATATAGTTACAATTTCATAAGAAATCGTTCATACATATTTCTTCCGTCTCAAAATAAATATCTCAAATTTGTACTAAATTCTATGCAAAATTATACTAAAGTTTTGATACTTATTTTGGGACGATTTTACGCTTTCTGTATACCACAAGTGCCAGTTTTTATAAACGAAATGTCAGTCTTTGTAATCTTACACTTACGTATTTGTCTGAGCAAAGTCTCTATTAATGAGTTGCCAAAACAGTGAATACTGAGCATATAGGACAGCGGATGCTACTAGAAAACGTCGTAGGTCTGCACTGCTGACAAAGATAAAATAGATTGGATAGGTACTAAATGAACTGAATGGGGAAAACAGTATTCTACTCTTGACCTTTGCTTCAGCTAAGTGGAGTACCTACTATCTATAGGTATCGGTTTAGAGCTAGATATATCCGTATCAGACAAATGGTCCATCATTTTATCAGGGGCTGTTATCCGAGGGCCTCAGGACGTGTACCGGTTCATGCTTTTTATTTGAGGAACCGTCAGGAACAATGCCTTTCTTTTATAGAAGGGATGGCAAAATGACGCAATTTATAAAGGGGCGAGCGTTTTTAGGGAATGTCGCAGAAACTGTAAAAAGACCGATCTAGAAACTAGTTTAGCTGCCATGAAATGCGAGGTCACGCTGATTGATTGCGTCTAGTGCAAGTGCCGCCATCTCGCGGTGCATCAGCCACTGTCCAGTGAACACGCGTCTATTCCGCTCCTTCCAGATCGACCATAGCATGTAGATGATTCTCCCACTGTGCCTCTTGCCCACCTGTTTGGACTGTGAATTCAATGTCTTGTCTCACCAGTCGGACACGTAACATGGCTCCAGGAGGAAGCCCGAGATTGGAACACCTTCATTTCTCCATGTGTTCACCTAGTTCCAGACCGCGACCTTGAAGGGACAGTCCTTGCAGAGGCGAGTTGTTGTTTCCGGCTGCTGAAGACAAAGCAGGCACCTAGGTCGCGAGGCTATCCCCTCACAACTAGCATATCCGCAGTGAGGATTCTTCCGTGTAGAGCTAGCCAGGCAAAGAACTTGTATTTGTGCTCAGCGTTTGTGGAACAGACCTTGGCCGTGTCGAAACGTGAGTAGGAGCCAAAGAATTGTGCGCCGTAGGCAGAGGCAGCAGAGTATGCCCCAGAGGTGGTTAAGTACCAGTGAATGATGTCCTCCTGGGCAGGAAGGAGGGTGATCTGTCTGATCTGATTCGAGAGAGACACGAATTCTCCCTGTTGCTGAATGGTCTGAAGTCTGGCCACTGCCCTGATAAAGTTCTCGTTCATTAGCTTGTTGTGCACCGATCTGTTCTTTTCTGGAGGTAATCTTGTAAGGCTCTGGAGCTAGAAGCTTGATTGGACCATCTCCGTACCAGTTGTCATGCCAGAACAGTGTCTTTTCCCATTGCCTAGCGTAATCGAGGTACACACGCGAAAGAGGTTCATGTCTGCTTGGTCACACGACAACTCCGATCCCACCCATGGCCTCTCCGGATCAGTCCATTGCAACCACGGCCACCGGAGGCGCTTGACACGGATAAATCTCTCCAGGTCCATGATCCCAAGACCGCCCAAATGCCTCGGGCAGCAGATAGTCTTCCAGTTAACAAGGGAGTGTCCTCTTGAGGTTTGAGATTGGTCCTCTTTTTGCCAGATGAAGGCCCAAATGATTTTGTCTATTTTTCTCAGGGTCCCCTTTGACAGGTTGAGAGCTGTGATGTGGAAGGTGCCATGGCCGTGAGGACATACTGTGCGAGTGCCACCCTTCCAGGCTTGTTGAGCAGTTTTCCTTTCCATCCTAAAAGTCTGCGCGCTAACCTATCAACGAAGGGTTGCAGATCAATTCCTTTAAGACGGCGATAATGTAGGGGGAGCCCCAAGTAGCGTCCCAGGAAGGTGGCGATCTTGGTGGGAAAATCTACCTTGTAAGTCTGGTTCTCCAAACTTAAGAATATGTAATTGATCCTCCTTAGTGGGAAAATCTACCTTGTAAGTCTAGTTCTCCAACTTGACAAGGTTCCACTGAAAATTACCCGGTACCAACTCCTGCAACTGCTGCACAATCTGTGCGTCTGTCATGGACCCATTAGTCACCCTGACAACTGTTGTGAAGGAGCTCTCCATCACATGCATCGATGGTGCAACTGTTGGGGAACGTTGCAGAAAACAAAAATTTTCCTACGGTTTTACCAAGATCCATCTAGGAGTTCATCTAGCAACGAGTGATTGGATTGCATCTACATACCTTTGTAGATCACGCGCGGAAGCGTTCAAAGAACGGGGATGAGGAAGGCGTACTCGACGTGATCCAAATCACCGGAGATCCTAGCGCCGAACGGACGGCACCTCCGCGTTCAACACACGTACGGTCAGCGTAACGTCTCCTTCTTCTTGATCCAGCAAGGGGGAAGGAGAGGTTGAGGAAGATGGCTCCAGCAGCAGCACGACGGCGTGGTGGTGATGGAGCTGCAGTACTCCGGCAGGGTTTCGCCAAGCACTATGGAGGAGGAGGAGGTGTTGGAGAGGGAGAGGGAGGCACCAAAGGCAAGGGTGAGAGGTCCTCCCTTCCCCCCACTATATATAGGGGGCCTAGGAGGGGGCGCCGGCCTAGGAGATGCAATCTCCTAGGGGGGGCGGCGGCCAAGGGAGGAATCCCTCCTCCCCAAGGCACCTAGGAGGTGCCTTCCCTTCCTAGGACTCTTCCTTTAGGGTTTCCCCCACCCTAGGCGCATGGGCCCTAGGGGGAAGTGGCGCACTGGATCCCTTCCCACTTCAGCCCATGGGGCCCTCCGAGATAGGTGGCCCCACCCGGTGGACCCCCGGGACCCTTCCGGTGGTCCCGGTACAATACCGGTGACCCCGAAACTTGTCCCGATGGCCGAAATAGCACTTCCTATATATAATTCTTTACCTCCGGACCATTCCGGAACTCCTCGTGACGTCCGGGATCTCATCCGGGACTCCGAACAACATTCAGGTTACTGCACATACATATCCCTACAACCCTAGCGTCACCGAACCTTAAGTGTGTAGACCCTACGGGTTCGGGAGACATGTAGACATGACCAAGATCGCTCTCTGGTCAATAACCAACAGCAGGATCTGGATACCCATGTTGGCTCCCACGTGCTCCTCGATGATCTCATCGGATGAACCACTATGTCGAGGATTCAAGCAACCCCGTATACAATTCCCTTCGTCAATCGGTATGTTACTTGCCCGAGATTCGATCGTCGGTATCCCAATACCTCATTCAATCTCGTTACCGGCAAGTCACTTTACTCGTACCGTAATGCATGATCCCATGACCAGACACTTGGTCACTTTGAGCTCATTATGATGATGCATTACCGAGTGGGCCCAGTGATACCTCTCCGTCATACGGAGTGACAAATCCCAGTCTTGATCCGTGTCAACCCAACAGACACTTTCGGAGATACCTGTAGTATACCTTTATAGTCACCCAGTTACGTTGTGACGTTTGGCACACCCAAAGCACTCCTATGGTATCCGGGAGTTACACGATCTCATGGTCTAAGGAAAAGATACTTGACATTGGAAAACTGTAGCAAACGAACTATACGATCTTGTGCTATGTTTAGGATTGGGTCTTGTCCATCACATCATTCTCCTAATGATGTGATCTCGTTATCAATGACATCCAATGTCCATAGTCAGGAAACCATGACTATCTGTTGATCAACGAGCTAGTCAACTAGAGGCTTACTAGGGACATGTTGGTGTCTATTATTCACACATGTATTACGATTTCCGGATAACACAATTATAGCATGAATAAAGACAATTTATCATGAACAAGGAAATATAATAATAATGCTTTTATTATTGCCTCTAGGGCATATTTCCAACAGTCTCCCACTTGCACTAGAGTCAATAATCTAGTTACATTGTGATGAATCGAACACCCATGGAATTCTGGTGTTGATCATGTTTTGCGCTAGGGAGAGGTTTAGTCAACAGATCTGCTACATTCAGTTCCGTATGTACTTTACAAATATCTATGTCTCCATCTTGAACATTTTCACGAATGGAGTTGAAGCGACGCTTGATGTGCCTTGTCTTCTTGTGAAACCTGGGCTCCTTGGCAAGTGCAATAGCTCCAGTGTTGTCACAGAAGAGTTTGATTGGCCCCAACGCATTGGGTATGACTCCTAGGTCGGTGATGAACTCCTTCACCCAAATTGCTTCATGTGCTGCCTCCGAGGCTGCCATGTATTCCGCTTCACATGTAGATCCCGCCACGACGCTTTGCTTGCAACTGCACCAGCTTACTGCCCCACCATTCAAAATATACACGTATCCGGTTTGTGACTTTGAGTCATCCAGATCTGTGTCGAAGCTAGCGTCGACGTAACCATTTACGACGAGCTCTTCGTCACCTCCATAAACGAGAAACATTTCCTTAGTCCTTTTCAGGTACTTCAGGATATTCTTGACCGCTGTCCAGTGTTCCTTGCCGGGATTACTTTGGTACCTTCCTACCAAACTTACGGCAAGGTTTACTTCAGGTCTAGTACACAGCATGGCATACATAATAGAACCTATGGCTGAGGCATAGGGGATGACACTCATCTCTTCTATATCTTCTGCCGTGGTCGGACATTGAGCTGAGCTCAATTTCACACCTTGCAACACAGGCAAGAACCCCTTCTTAGACTGGTCCATATTGAACTTCTTCAATATCTTATCAAGGTATGTGCTTTGTGAAAGACCTATGAGGCGTCTTGATCTATCTCTATAGATCTTGATGCCTAATATATAAGCAGCTTCTCCAAGGTCCTTCATTGAAAAACTCTTATTCAAGTAGGCCTTAATGCTGTCCAAGAGTTCTATATCATTTCCCATCAAAAGTATGTCATCTACATATAATATGAGAAATGCTACAGAGCTCCCACTCACTTTGTTGTAAACGCAGGCTTCTCCATAAGTCTGCGTAAACCCAAACGCTTTGATCATCTCATCAAAGCGAATGTTCCAACTCCGAGATGCTTGCACCAGCCCATAAATCGAGCGTTGGAGCTTGCACACCTTGTTAGCATTCTTAGGATCGACAAAACCTTCTGGCTGCATCATATACAATTCTTCCTTAAGGAAACCATTAAGGAATGCCGTTTTGACGTCCATTTGCCATATCTCATAATCATAGAATGCGGCAATTGCTAACATGATTCGGACGGACTTCAGCTTCGCTACCGGTGAGAAAGTCTCATCGTAGTCAACACCTTGAACTTGTCGATAACCCTTAGCGACAAGCCGAGCTTTATAGATGGTCACATTACCATCCGCGTCTGTCTTCTTCTTAAAGATCCATTTATTTTCTATGGCTCGCCACTCAACGGGCAAGTCAGTCAAAGTCCATACTTCGTTTTCATACATGGATCCTATCTCGGATTTCATGGCTTCTAGCCATTTGTTGGAATCCGGGCCCGCCATCGCTTCCTCATAGTTCGAAGGTTCACCATTGTCTAACAACATGATTTCCAAGACAGGGTTGCCGTACCACTCTGGTGCGGAATGTGTCCTTGTGGACCTTCGAATTTTCAGTAGCAACTTGATTTGAAGTTTCATGATCATCATCATTAAATTCCTCTCTAGTCGGTGCAGGCACCTCAGGAACATTTTCTTGAGTTGCGCCATTTTCCGGTTCAAGAGGTAATACTTCATCAAGTTCTACTTTCTTCCCACTTACTTCTTTCGAGAGAAACTCTTTCTCTAGAAAGGATCCATTCTTGGCAACAAAGATCTTGCCTTCGGATCTGAGGTAGAAGGTATACCCAATAGTTTCTTTAGGGTATCCTATGAAGACGCATTTTTTCGACTTGGGTTCGAGCTTTTCAGGTTGAAGTTTCTTGACATAAGCATCGCATCCCCAAACTTTTAGAAACGACAGCTTAGGTTTCTTCCCAAACCATAATTCATACGGTGTCGTCTCAACGGATTTCGGCGGAGCCCTATTTAAAGTGAATGCGGCAGTCTCTAAAGCATAGCCCCAAAAAGATAGCGGTAAATCGGCAAGAGACATCATAGATCGCACCATATCTAATAGAGTGCGATTACAACGTTCGGACACACCATTACGCTGAGGTGTTCCAGGCGGCGTGAGCTGTGAAACTATTCCACATTTTCTTAAATGTGTGCCAAACTCGTGACTCAAGTATTCTCCTCCACGATCTGATCGTAGGAACTTGATTTTTCTGTCACGTTGATTCTCAACCTCACTCTGAAATTCCTTGAACTTTTCAAAGGTCTCAGACTTGTGTTTCATTAAGTAGACATACCCATATCTACTTAAGTCATCAGTAAGGGTGAGAACATAACGATAGCCACCGCGAGCCTCAACACTCATTGAACCGCACACATCAGTATGTATGATTTCCAATAAGTTGGTTGCTCGCTCCATTGTTCCTGAGAATGGAGTCTTGGTCATTTTACCCATGAGGCATGGTTCGCACGTGTCAAATGATTCGTAATCAAGAGACTCTAAAAGTCCATCAGCATGGAGCTTCTTCATGCGTTTGACACCTATGTGACCAAGGCGGCAGTGCCACAAGTATGTGGGACTATCATTATCAACCTTACATCTTTTGGTACTCACACTATGAATATGTGTAGCATTACGCCCGAAATTCATTAAGAATAAACCATTCACCATCGGAGCATGACCATAAAACATATCTCTCATATAAATAGAACAACCATTATTCTCGGATTTAAATGAGTAGCCATCTCGTATTAAACGAGATCCTGATACAATGTTCATGGTCAAAGCTGGTACTAAATAACAATTATTGAGGTTTAAAACTAATCCCGTAGGTAAATGAAGAGGCAGCGTGCCGACGGCGATCACATCGACCTTGGAACCATTCCCGACGCGCATCGTCACCTCATCCTTCGCCAGTCTCCGCTTATTCCACAGCTCCTGCTTTGAGTTACAAATGTGAGCAACTGCACCGGTATCAAATACCCAGGAGCTACTACGAGTACTGGTAAGGTACACATCAATTACATGTATATCACATATACCTTTTGTTTTGCCGGCCTTCTTGTCCGCTAAGTATTTGGGGCAGTTCTGCAGTTCTGCTTCCAGTGACCACTCTCCTTGCAATAAAAGCACTCAGTCTCGGGCTTGGGTCCATTCTTTGGCTTCTTCCCGGCAGCTTGCTTGCCGGGCGCGGCAACTCCCTTGCCGTCCTTCTTGAAGTTCTTCTTACCCTTGCCTTTCTTGAACTTAGTGGTTTTATTCACCATCAACACTTGATGTTCCTTTTTGACTTCTACCTCTGCTGATTTCAGCATTGCAAATACTTCAGGAATGATCTTTTCCATCCCCTGCATATTGAAGTTCATCACAAAGCTCTTGTAGCTCGGTGGAAGCGACTGAAGGATTCTGTCAATGACCGCGTCATCCGGGAGATTAACTCCCAGCTGAGTCAAGCGGTTATGTAACCCAGACATAGTGAGTATGTGCTCACTGACAGAACTGTTTTCCTCCATCTTAGAGCTGAAGAACTTGTCGGAGGCTTCATATCTCTCGACCCGGGCATGAGCTTCGAAAACTATTTTCAGCTCTTCGAACATCTCATATGCTCCGTGTCTCTCAAAACGCTTTTGGAGCCCCGGCTCTAAGCTGTAAAGCATGCCGCACTGAACAAGGGAGTAGTCATCGGTACGTGCCTGCCAAGCGTTCATAACGTCTTGTTCTGCAGGGAGAACAGGTGCATCACCTAGCGGTGCTTGTAGGACATAATCTTTCTTGGCAGCTATGAGGATGATCCTTAGGTTCCGGACCCAGTCCATGTAGTTGCTGCCATCGTCTTTCAGCTTGGTTTTCTCTAGGAACGCGTTGAAGTTGAGGACTACGTTGGCCATTTGATCTACAAGACATATTGTAAAGATTTTAGACTAAGTTCATGATAATTAAGTTCGTCTAATCAATTTATTCAATGAACTCCCACTTAGATAAACATCCCTCCTGTAATCTAAGTATAACATGATCCGAGTTAACTAGGCCGTGTCCGATCATCACGTGAGACGGACTAGTCAACATCGGTGAACATCTTCATGTTGATCGTATCTTCTATACGACTCATGCTCGACCTTTCGGTCTTCTGTGTTCCGAGGCCATGTCTGTACATGCTAGGCTCGTCAAGTCAACCTAAGTGTTTTGCATGTGTAAATCTGTCTTACACCCATTGTATGTGAACGTTAGAATCTATCACACCCGATCATCACGTGGTGCTTCGAAACAACGAACTGTCGCAACGGTGCACAGTTAGGGGGAACACTTTCTTGAAATTATTATGAGGGATCATCTTATTTACTACCGTCGTTCTAAGTAAACAAGATGCAGAAACATGATAAACATCACATGCAATCAAATAATAATAGTGACATGATATGGCCAATATCACATAGCTCCTTTGATCTCCATCTTGGGGCTCCATGATCATCTTGTCACCGGCATGACACCATGATCTCCATCATCATGATCTCCATCATCATGTCTCCATGAAGTTGCTCGCCAACTATTACTTCTACTACTATGGCTAACGCGTTTAGCAATAAAGTAAAGTAATTTACATGGCGTTTCTCAATGACACGCAGGTCATACAAAAAATAAAGACAACTCCTATGGCTCCTGCCAGTTGTCATACTCATCGACATGCAAGTCGTGATTCCTATTACAAATAGCATGAACATCCCATACATCACATATATATCATTCATCATTCATCACAACTTTGGCCATATCATATCACAAAGCACTTGCTGCAAAAACAAGTTAGACGTCCTCTAATTGTTGTTGCATGTTTTACGTGGCTGAAGTAGGGTTCTAGCAAGAACGTTTTCTTACCTACGTGAAAGCCACAACGTGATTTGTCAACTTCTATTTACCCTTCATAAGGACCCTTTTCATCGAATCCGCTCCAACTAAAGTGGGAGAGACAGACACCCGCCAGCCACCTTATGCAACTAGTGCATGTTAGTCGGTGGAACCGGTCTCACGTAAGCGTACGTGTAAGGTTGGTCCGGGCCGCTTCATCCCACAATACCGTTGAAGCAAGATAAGACTAGTAGCGGCAAGAAAGTTGAAAACATCAACGCCCACAACAAATTGTGTTCTACTCGTGCAAGAGAACTACGCATAGACCTAGCTCATGATGCCACTATTGGGGAACGTTGCAGAAAACAAAAAGTTTCCTACGGTTTCACCAAGATCCATCTAGGAGTTCATCTAGCAACGAGTGATTGGATTGCATCTACATACCTTTGTAGATCACGCGCGGAAGCGTTCAAAGATTACAACTCTCTATTCCTTTTATTTTTTTATTTGGCATTTCTTTTTTCCTTTTTCTATTCTTTTTTTCTTTTTTTGGGACAATGCTCTATTAATGATGATAATCACACTTCTATTTATTTACAACTCAAAGATTACAACTCGATACTAGAACAAGATATGACTCTATATGGATGCCTCCGGCGGTGTACCGGGATTGCGATGAATCAAGTGTGACATGTATGAAGAATTATGAACGGTGGCTTTGCCACAAATACGATGTCAACTACATGATCATGCAAAGCAATATGACAATGATGATGCGTCATGATAAACGGAATGGTGGAAAGTTGCATGACAATATATCTCGGAATGGCTATGGAAATGCCATAATAGGTAGGTATGGTGGCTGTTTTGAGGAAGATATAAGGAGGTTTATGTGTGAAAAAGTGTATCATATCACAGGGTTTGGATGCACCGGCGAAGTTTGCACCAACTCTCAATGTGAGAAAGGGCAATGCACGGTACCGGAGAGGCTAGCAATGATGGAAGGGTGAGAGTGCGTATAATCCATGGACTCAACATTAGTCATAAAGAACTCACATACTTATTGCAAAAATCTACAAGTCATCAAAAACCAAGCATTACGTGCATGCTCCTAGGGGGATAGATTGGTAGGAAAAGACCATCGCTCGTCCCCGACCGCCACTCATAAGACAATCAAATAACACCTCATGTTTCAAATTTGTTACACAATGTTTACCATACGTGCATGCTACGGGACTTGCAAACTTCAACACAAGTATTCCTCAAATTCACAACTACCCAACCAGCACAACTTTGATATCACTATCTCCATATCTCAAAACAATCATCAAGTATCAAACTTCTCTTAGTATTCAATGCAATTATATGAAAGTTTTTATTATATCCCTCTTGGATGCCCATCATATTAGGACTAGTTTCATAACCAAAGCAAATTACCATGTTGTTTAGGACTCTCAAAATAATATAAGTGAAGCATGAGAGTTCATCTATTTCTTCAAAATAAACCACCACCGTGCTCTGAAAAGATATAAGTGAAGCACTAGAGCAAATGACAAACTACTCCGAAAGATATAAGTGAAGATCAATGAGTAGTCGAATAATTATGCAACTATGTGAAGACTCTCTAACATTTAATAATTCAGATCTTGGTATTTTATTCAAACAGCAAGCAAAACAAAAGAAGATAAAATGACGCTCCAAGCAAAACACATATCATGTGGCGAATAAAAATATAGCTCCAAGTAAAGCTACCGATGAACAAAGACGAAAGAGAGGATGCCTTCCGGGGCATCCCCAAGCTTAGGCTTTTGGTTGTCCTTGAATATTACCTTGGGGTGCCTTGGGCATCGCCAAGCTTAGGATCTTGCCACTCCTTGTTCCATAGCCCATCGAATCTTTACCCAAAACTTGAAAACTTCACAACACAAAACTTAAAGTAGAAAACTCGTAAGCTCCGTCAGCGAAAGAAAATAAAACACCACTTCAAGGTACTGTAATGAACTCATTCTTTATTTATATTGGTGTAATATCTACTGTATTCCAACTCGTCTATGGTTCGTACCCTCCTATACTACTCATAGATTCATTAAAATAAGCAAACAACACGCGAAAAACAGAATCTGTGAAAAACACAACAGTCTGTAGTAATCTGTAACTAACGCAAAATTCTGGAACCCCAAAAATTCTAAAATAAATTTCTGGACGTGAGGAATTTATCTATTAATCATCTGCAAAAAGAATTAACTAAATAGCACTCTCCAATAAAAAATGGCAGCAATTCTCGTGAGCGCTAAAGTATCTGTTTTTTACAGCATGATCGCAAAGACTTTCACCAAGTCTTCCCAAAGGTTCTACTTGGAACAAACACTAATTAAAAGCATAAAACCACATATAAAAAGAGGCTAGATGAATTATTTATTACTAAACAGGAGCAAAAAGCAAGGAACGAAAATAAAGTTGGGTTGCCTCCGAACAAGCGCCATCATTTGACACCCCTAGCTAGGCATGATGATTTCAATGATGCTCACATAAAAGATAAGAGTTGTATCATAAAGAGAGCATCATGAAGAATATGACTAGCAAATTTAATTCTAACCCACTTCCTATGCATAGGGATTTTGTGAGCAAACAATTTTTGGGAACAAGAATCAACTTGCATAGGAAGGTAAAACAAGCATAACTTCAAGATTTTCAACACATAGAGAGGAAACTTGATATTATTGCAATTCCTACAAGCATAAGTTCCTCCCTCATAATAATTTTCAGTAGCATCATGAATGAATTCAACAATATAACCAGCACCTAAAGCATTCTTTTCATGATCCACAATCATAGAAATTTTATTACTCTCCACACAAGCAAAATTCTTCTCATGAATAATAGTGGGAGCAAACTCAACAAAATAATTATCATGTGAGGCATAATCCAATTGAAAACTAAAATCATGATGACAAGTTTCATGGATATCATTATTCTTTATAGCATACAAGTCATCACAATAATCATCATAGATAACAACTTTGTTCTCATAATCAATTGGAACCTCTTCCGGAATAGTGGATTCATCACAAAATAAAGTCATGACCTCTCCAAATCCACTTTCATAAATATAATCATCATAAGTAGGAGGCATGCTTTCATCATAATAAATTTGCTCATCAAAGCTTGGGGGACAAAAAATATCAGCTTCATCAAACATAGCTTCCCCAAGCTTGTGGCTTTGCATATCATTAGCATCATGGATATTCAAGGAATTCATACTAACAACATTGCAATCATGCTCATCATTCAAATATTTAGTGCCAAAAATTCTAATGCATTCTTCTTCTAGCACTTGAGCACAATTTTCCTTTCCATCATTCTCATGAAAGATATTAAAAAGATGAAGCGTATGAGGCAAACTTAATAACATTTTTAATTTTCTTTTATAAACTAAACTAGTGATAAAACAAGAAACTAAAAGACTCGATTGCAAGATCTAAAGATATACCTTCAAGCACTCACCTCCCCGGCAACGACGCCAGAAAAGAGCTTGATGTCTACTACACAACCTTCTTCTTGTAGACATTGTTGGGCCTCCAAGTGCAGAGGTTTGTAGGACAGTAGCAAATTTCCCTCAAGTGGATGACCTAAGGTTTATCAATCCGTAGGAGGCGTAGGATGAAGAAGGTGTCTCTCAAGCAACCCTGCAACCAAATAACAAAGAATCTCTTGTGTCCCCAACACACCCAATACAATGGTAAATTGTATAGGTCCACTAGTTCGGCGAAGAGATGGTGATACAAGTGGTATATGGATGGTAGATAATAGTTTTTGTAATCTGAAAATATAAAAACAGCAAGGTAACGAATGATAAAAGTGAGCGTAAGCGGTATTGCAATGTGTTGAAACAAGGCCTAGGGTTCATACTTTCGCTAGTGCAAGTTCTCTCAAAAATAATAACATAATTGGATCACATAACTATCCCTCAACATGCAACAAAGAGTCACTCCAAAGTCACTAATAGAGTTGAACAAACGAAGAGTTATAGTAGGGTACGAAACCACCTCAAAGTTATTCTTTCCAATCAATCCATTGGGCTATTCCTATAAGTGTCACAAACTGCCCTAGAGTTCGTACTAGAATAACACCTTAAGACACAAATCAACCAAAACCCTAATGTCACCTAGATACTCCAATGTCACCTCAAGTATCCGTGGGTATGATTATACGATATGCATCACACAATCTCAGATTCATCTATTCAACCAACACATAGAACCTCAAAGAGTGCCCCAAAGTTTCTACCAGAGAATCACGACAAAAACGTGTGCCAACCCCTATGCATAGGTTCATGGGCGGAACCCGCAAGTTGATCACCAAAACATACATCAAGTGAATCACGTGATATCCCATTGTCACCACAGATACGCACGGCAAGACATACATCAAGTGTTCTCAAATCTTTAAAGACTCAATCCGATAAGATAACTTTAAAGGGGAAACTCAATCCATTACAAGAGAGTAGAGGGGGAGAAAACATCATAAGATCCAACTATAGTAGCAAAGCTCGCGATACATCAAGATCGTATCACCTCAAGAACACGAGAGAGAGAGAGAGATCAAACAGATAGCTACTGGTACATACCCTCAGCCTCGAGGGAGAACTACTCCCTCCTCGTCATGGAGAGCACCGGGATGATGAAGATGGCCACAGGAGAGGGATTCCCCCTCCGGCAGTGTGCCGGAACGGGTCTAGATTGGTTTTCGGTGGCTACGGAGGCTTCTGTCGGCCGAACTCCCGATCTATTGTGCTCCCCGATCATTTTAGGGTATATGGGTATATATAGGAGGAAGAAGTAATTCAGGGGAGCCACGAGGGGCCCACGAGGGTGGAGGGCGTGCCCAGGGGGTGGGCGCGCCCCTTGCCTCATGGCTTTCTTGACGTGGACTCCAAGTCTCCCAGGTTGCTTTCCTTCCAAAAATAAGTTCCGTGAAGTTTCTGGTCAAGTGGACTCCGTTTGATTTTCCTTTTCTACGATACTCTAAAACAAGGTAAAAACAGAAACTGGCACTGGGCTTTGGGTTAATAGGTTAGTCCCAAAAATAATATAAAAGTGTATAATAAATCCCATAAACATCCAAAATAGATAATATAATTGCATGGAACAATCAAAAATTATAGATACGTTGGAGACATATCAGCTACCTGAAAGCCCGGCCGTTGTGGGACAAGGCTGAGAATGACCTCATTGATAAAGGGATCGAACCAGAGGCGCGACGCTGGCCAGACCGTTGCAGGACTTGGTTCTTCGGGGTTGGGGGAAAATTGGACCCTGTAACAGGGAAGTGCGTTTGGACAAATGAGCAGCTGAACACACCCATCGAGAAGCTTCAGGAGTATATCGAAAAGGCGCATCAAGGTATGTTTGTTCCGGACAGAGAGAACGACGAGCTCACGGAGGCCCTCGGGAATCCTGAGCACCCCGGACGGACACGAGGCACGCTAGGCTCCGTTTCGTGGAAGGCTGGATTTCCCGACGCAGGCGGTTACAAACGCCGGGAGAGGAAGAAGAAAAAGGAGCTGACCCAACTACAGGCGTTGCACGCAAGGGTACAAGCGCTAGAGGAACGAGACGAGGCCCGCATCGCGCGACCTACCGAAGCTGCTACACCTGAAGCTACCCCGCCATCTCAGCGGAGAAGCAGCGTGGCTTCCACGGAGCTGCTTCAGGAGCCTGTCTTCAGGGCTCCTACTAGCTACCACGTGGATACTATCACGGAGTCTCAGAATTGCCACCTTATGATGCAGTGGATGGAATTGAAAGTCAAGGCGGTTGTTGGCTCTGTTGCAGCTCCTGAACCTGGCGCAACTTTTCTCTATCGCCCGATTCCAGGAGGATATGCTAGAATGATGGTGGATGAAATCACAGAAGGATTTGAGGACCTCCACCTTGACCACCCTACGGGTGACGGGGAGACTCGAATGGGTTCTTGTCTGAATACTCCATGCCTATGGCGGAAGGAGCTCATCAACCTTCCGAACTGGACGCCTCCGCCTCCTCCGGCGAGTCAGGGCACTCCGCCTCCTCCACCGCCTCCTCCTCCGGTGAGTGATCAGGGCACTCTCCGTCGTGTGGCGGCACTCCACCTCCTTCTCTGCCTGCGTCGGCGCGCCCGAGCAGCCACCAGCCTCCTCCTTCTCCGGCGCATGGCGGCACTCCGCCTCCTTCTCCTCCTGCGCCGGCGCGCCCGAGCAGCCACCAGCCTCCTCCTTCTCCGCCTCGCCAGCAAGGGCGGAAGAGACCCGCCGCCGCCCTGGCTACTCCGGCACGTCGTAGTCCTTCTCCTCCGCCTCGTAAGCAAGCACGAAAGAAGACAGCCGCAGCCGCTCCGTCTGCTCCGGCGTCTAGCAGTACAGCCAGGGGCGGGAGGCAATACAGATTCGGTCCACCTCTCAAGCCTCTAGAGAAGTTGCCATACAAGAGGACCATGGAAGAAAACACGAAGATCGTGGAAAAAGAAGTGAAGGACTTCTTTGAAGGGGTGAAAGCAAAGAGAGATCCACCTCCAGAGGAGAAGGTAGACCGGGCGAAAGCAAAGCGCATTATCGATGCCTTGAGGAAACCACCAAAGTCTCCGCTGGAAAACAACTATGAGCGCATTACTGCCAAGGTATATATCGAAGCGGAGCGGTTGGGAAATACTATCAGTGATCGAAGGTTAGCAGAATGACGAGTTGGGAAAAAATTGCCTAGCTCGGCGAACAAGCGGACCAATCGTGCCCCCCGCTCAAGGTGTCTAGCGATATCGTCGCTAATGATCCGAGGATGTTGCCCGGTTATAGCAATCTTGAAGATTACCTGCCCGACGATGTACATTATGATTTCTTGGAGGTGGAAGAACACCAATACTATTACGGGAAGCCTCTTGCCAAATATGAAAAATCTCTAACAACGATGATGCGAAGATTCCATGATTGGTACATGAAAACCTGCAGAGAGTCTAGGGGAACGGATACTTTGTATTTGAGAGTTAAAGAGGAGCACGACCTCGTTGGAATTATTTGTTGACTGTTCCATTTGAGGAGTTTTTCCAGTGGTTCAATCAAAAGGCCCTCGATAAATTAATGGTCACTTGCTACTGTCTGTAAGTACTACTTCTGTCATTAAGTCTCTATATATAGATCAGCTCTTTCATTGCATGTATATATGATTATCCTCACTATATTATGCAGATTGAAGATCGTCGAGTGCAAAAAAGCAGAAATGTATGATATTGGGTTCATTAACACAAATCTCATAGATCAATTTGAGGTTGAAAAGAACGCCAATGATACTAAGGCCAAATTGCTCAAATCATTGATAATAAATCAAAACAAAGATAAAATACTCTTTCCTTAAAACTTGGAGTGAGTGTTACTGTCTTGTGCATATTCGGTTTCCCTTATTACTCGAGTGAGGTTATAGTAATGTAATTGATGAGTTATGCATGCGTGCGCAGCTTCCACTATATTCTCCTAGAGATTAAGCTGGAGCAGGGACTAGTAACCGTCTTAGACTCGAGACGAAATTCACCCGAGACCTATGCGCACATGACTAAAATGCTCAAGAAATAAGTTCAATCGATCATTATCACACCATATAGGCAACTTTTTGTTCATTTCCTGATATCAAGTAATTGTTTTCTCTATCTCGCAGGGTTTGGAAAGTATTCACCGCACAAGTTCTGGGACTGTCGGGGGAGCTGCGATGGACATACCCAAAAGTAAGTAGTACAAGCTAGCTAGTTCCGCGCATCTCGATCCCGTTGATTCTAGCTACTTTCATCAATGCCATTTATAATGCTTCATTATCAGTTTGATTGACATCTATTTCTCGTAAAGTGCTTGTGGCAGGAACAAGGGAATAATTAATGTGGATACTACGTGTGCGAGTTCATCTACAACGCGACTTGCAAAGATAAGCGGGGCTACTCTAAAAGACAATTTGATGTGCGTAAGCAATAATATTCACAATTTCATTTTATTACACCATCATTTCTGTTGAGTTTCATTCATATATATGTATTAACCCCCTTCTTCAAATTAGACATGGGAGATGCGGAATGAACTTCTACCAGAAGATCGCATGAAAGCAATTCAAAAGGAATTAGCAGAATTCTTTCTTGACCACTGTCGGTGTCAAAACCGCCGGATCTCGGGTAGGGGGTCCCGAACTATGCGTCTAGGCGGATGGTAACAGGAGGCAGGGGACACGATGTTTAACCCAGGTTCGGGCCCTCTTGATGGAGGTAAAACCCTACGTCCTGCTTGATTAATATTGATGATATGGGTAGTACAAGAGTAGATCTACCATGAGATCAGAGAGGCTAAACCCTAGAAGCTAGCCTATGGTATGATTGTCTGTTGTCCTACGGACTAAACCCTCCGGTTTATATAGACACCGGAGGAGGCTAGGGTTACACAAGGTCGGTTACAAAGGAGGAGACATACATATCCGTATTGCCTAGCTTGCCTTCCACGCCAAGTAGAGTCCCAACCGGACACGGGACGAAGTCTTCAATCTTGTATCTTCATAGTCCAACAGTCTGGCCAAAGGATATAGTTCGGCTGTCCGGAGACCCCCTAATCCAGGACTCCCTCAGTAGCCCCTGAACCAGGCTTCAATGACGATGAGTCCGGCGCGCAGTGTTGTCTTCGGCATTGCAAGGTGGGTTCCTCCTCCGAATACACCACAGAAGAATTTGAATACAAGGATAGTGTCCGACCTTGCAAAATAAGTTCCACATACCACCGTAGAGAGAATAATATTTCCACAAATCTAATATGCTTTTCTTTAACTAGCCCCGCACATAACGCGAGGCAGTTTCTTGACACGTATTGTCAAAGCAGAGATCGTGTTCCCCTTATTATGGGATTCTCATCAATACGGACGTGGGTAACCCAACCGTGCCTAGGACTCCTAGATTTTAGGCAAGTCCCAAACGGCCACGGGGAGGACGCTTGATATTCACCCTCTTTATAAAGGGACAAGGCTTTTACTTTTTTCCTCCCATGCTCAATCGAATCCTTCCCCCGCCTCGAGATCTAACACCCAAAGCCTAGGTCAGGCGCTTCGGATCTTCAGTTATGTCCGGATCCAGCCTCCAGGGCCGGTGGATGCCCTCTTCCGTCACGGAAGAGGATATCAAGAAATTGAGGGAGGCAAGGTACCTGACCACCGAAGTCTCACATCGGCTGCCCGCCCGAGGGCAGGTCGTCCCTACTCCTGAACCCAACGAAGACGTCGTGTTCATCCCCCACTTCCTCCGAGGACTAGGCCTCACTCTGGATCCCTTCGTAAGGGGTTTGATGTTCTATTACGGGCTTGATTTCCACGACCTTGCCCCGAATTCCTTTCTCCACATCTCGGCATTTATTGTCGTATGTGAGGCCTTCCTCCACATTAACCCTCACTTTGGCTCAAGACCTTTGATGTGAAGCCGAAGACGGTCGAGGGGCAGTACGTAGCGTGCGGAGGCGCATTAATAAGCAAGA
Source organism: Triticum urartu (assembly GCF_003073215.2). NCBI lineage: Eukaryota > Viridiplantae > Streptophyta > Magnoliopsida > Poales > Poaceae > Triticum > Triticum urartu. Next base: position 39,394,123 of record NC_053028.1, on the reverse strand, counting down.
TTGCAGGAGCTCCGTTGCCAAAAGGTTCCTTTCCAGAGGTGTTCGGATTATGGCAACGGGAGTGGTTCTACATCACCGCTCCCAGGAGTGCCAAGTGGGTAGCTTCCCCCGTTTTTCGCTCAGGCCCTCCACCACAACTGATGTCATGGATCAGCAGGGGGCTGAGCTGGGGTCCAGCCAAGGATGTGCCCATATTGCAGAGCCACATCTGGGATCTCTTCAAGGGAGATTTTAGTTTAGTTATGGTAATGCAAGTCATGCTGGTTCGTCGAGTCCAGCCTTGCAAACGCCGGCCCCTCCGCTTGTGGGAATTCAACCCAGAAGGACCGCGCGCTATTCAGAATTTCCTCGGCCTGACGCACGAGGAGATGTATAAATCATTCTTCGGACCTCAAATAGAGTGTCCGGATACTACCGAGGACGTGGGCCTGAGCAGCAACCGCACCGCCGACCAAGTAAGTAATCCTCTAGAGGAACACGCCGTCTTTCACTTATGATGACATCATTCTGAGAAATCGCCCTTCGACCAGGATTGGCTAACAAAGGTGAATATGATTCGGTGTTTGGCCCCCCTTCCTGAGGGTTTGGACAATCCAGTACTGGAAAAGATGCTCGAGCTAGCACCTTGCCTGGAGCCCTCAAAGGAAGATAAAGGGGGGAATAATGAGGGCAAAAGTGGGCCCCCATCGCTACCAATTCCAACCGAGGGAATGAGCGCCTCCGTGAAGGAGGATAACCAAGGGGAAGATTCCGACCTTCTCTCGCTCCAGGGAAGGAAGAGGACTGCCTGTGAAGATCCGGAAACCAAGGCTTCCAAACGGGAGAAGAAGTCTCCAACAGAGGGTTGCTACGTCTTGAGCTTGCGTTGGTTTTCCTCGAAGAGGAAGGGATGATGCACCAGAGTAGCCTAAGTATTTCCCTCAGTTTTTGAGAACCAAGGTATCAATCCAGTAGGAGGCCACGCTCAAGTCCCTCGCACCTGCACAAAACGATAGCTACTCACAACCAACGCGATTAGGGGTTGTCAAGCCCTTCACGGTCACTTACGAGAGTGAGATCTGATAGATAGAATATTTTTTGGTATTTTTGATATAAAGATGCAAAGTAAAAAGTAAAGGCAAAGTAAATAGCAAAACAATAGTAAAGTGATGGAGATTGATATGATGAGAATAGACCCGGGGGCCATAGGTTTCACTACTGGCTTCTCTCAAGAGCATAAGTATTCTATGGTGGGTGAACAAATTACTGTTAAGCAATTGACAGAATTGAGCATAATTGTGAGAATGTCTAGGCATGATCATGTATATAGGCATCACGTCCGTGACAAGTACACCGAAACGATTCTGCATCTACTACTATTACTCCACTCATCGACCGCTATCCAGCATGCATCTAGGGTATTATGTTAAAAACAGAGTAACGCCTTAAGCAAGATAACATGATGTAGAGAGATAAATTCATGCAATATGAAATAAACCCCATATTGTTATCCTCGATGGCAATGATGCAATACGTGCCTTGCTGCCCCTTCTGTCACTGGGAAAGGACACCGCAAGATCGAACCGAAAGCTGAGCACTTCTCCCATGGCAAGAACTACCAATCTAGTTGGCCAAACCAAACGAATAATTCGAAGAGACTTGCAAAGATAACCAATCATACATAAAAGAATTCAGAGAAGATTCAAATATTATTCATAGATAGACTTGATCATAAACCCACAATTCATCGATCTCAACAAACAGACCGCAAAAAGAAGATTACATCGAATAGATCTCCACAAGAGAGGGGGAGAACTTTGTATTGAGATTCAAAGAGAGAGAAGAAGCCATCTAGCTAATAACTATGGACCCAAAGGTCTGAGGTAAACTACTCACACTTCATCGGAGGGGCTAGGATGATGTAGAATCCCTCCGTGATGACGGCCCTCTTCCGGCGGAGCTCCGGAACAGGCCCCAAGATGGGATCTCGTGGATACGGAAAGTTGCAGCGGTGGAATTAGGTTTTTGGCTCCTGTTCTGATCATTTGGGGATACGTGTGTATATATAGGAGGAAGAAGTACACCGGAGGAGCAACGAGGGGCCCACGAGGCAGGGGGCGCGCCCTAGGGGGGGCGCGCCCCCACCCTCGTAACCGCCTCATTTGTTCCTTGGAGCAGGGTCCAAGTCTCCTGGATCACGTTCGGTGAGAAAATCATGTTACCGAATATTTTATTCGGTTTGGACTCCATTTGATATTCTGTTTCTCCGAAACACTGAAATAGGCAAAAAAACAATTCTGGGATGGGCCTCCGGTTAATAGGTTAATCCCAAAAATAATATAAAAGTGGAAAATAAAGCCCAATATAGTCCAAAACAGTAGATAATATAGCATGGAGCAATCAAAAATTATAGATACGTTGGAGACGTATCAGGCATCCCCAAGCTTAATTCCTGCTCGTCCTCGAGTAGGTAAATGATAAAAAGAGAATTTTTGATGCGGAGTGCTACTTGGCATAATTTCAATGTAAATCTTCTTAATTGTGGTATGAATATTCAGATTAGAAAGATTCAAGACAAAAGATTATATTGACATAAAAATAATAATACTTCAAGCATACTAACAAAGCAATTATGTCTTCTCAAAATAACATGGCCAAAGAAAGTTATCCCTACAAAATCATATAGTCTGGCTATGCTCTATCTTCACCACACAAAATATTTAAATCATGCACAACCCCGATGGCAAGCCAAGCAATTGTTTCATACTCTAACTTTTTCAAAACTTTTTCAATCTTCACGCAATACATGAGCATGAGCCTTGGACATAGTACTATAGGTGGAATAGAATGGTGGTTGTTGAGAAGACAAAAAGGGAGAAGATAATCTCACATTAACTAGGCGTATCAATGGGCTATGGAGATGCCCATCAATAGATATCAATGTGAGTGAGTAGGGATTGCCATGCAACAGACGCACTAGAGCTATAAGTATATGAAAGCTCAAAAAGAAACTAAGTGGGTGTGCATCCAACTTGCTTGCTCATGAAGACCTAGGGCAATTTGAGGAAGCCCATCATTGGAATATACAAGCCAAGTTCTATAATGTAAAATTCCCACTAGTATATGAAAGTGATAACATGAGAGACTCTCTACTATGAAGATCATGGTGCTACTTTGAAGCACAAGTGTGGAAAAAGGATAGTAACATTGTCCCTTCTCTCTTTTTCTCTCATTTTTTTATTATATATTTTTTGTGGCCTTTCTCTTTTTTTATGGCCTTTCTCTTTTTTTATATTTTTCGTCCGGAGTCTCATCCCGACTTATGGGGGAATCATAGTCTCCATCATTCTTTCCTCACTGGGACAATGCTCTAATAATGATGATCATCACACTTTTATTTTTCTTACAACTCAACAATTACAACTCGATACTTAGAACAAAGTATGACTCTATGTGAATGCCTCCGGCGGTGTACCGGGATATGCAATGAATCAAGAGTGACAAGTATGAAAATTATGAATGGTGGCTTTGCCACAAATACTATGTCAACTACATGATCATGCTAAGCAATATGACAATGATGGATGTGTCATGATGAACTAGATGATGGAAAGTTGCATGGAAATATATCTCGGAATGGCTATGGAAATGCCATAATAGGTAGGTATGGTGGCTGTTTTGAGGAAGGTATATGGTTGGTGTATGATACCGGCGAAAGTTGCGCTGTATTAGAGAGGCTAGCAAAGGTGGAAGGGTGAGAGTGCGTATGATCCATGGACTCAACATTAGTCATAAATAACTCATATACTTATTGCAAAAATCTAGAAGTTATCAAAGCTAAGTACTACGCGCATGCGCCTAGGGGGATAGATTAGTAGGAAAAGACCATCGCTCGTCCCCGACCGCCACTCATAAGGAAGGCAATCAATAAATAAATCATGCTCCGACTTCATCACATAACGGTTCACCATACGTGCATGCTACGGGAATCACAAACTTCAACACAAGTATTCTTTAAATTCACAACTACTCCACTAGCATGACTTTAATATTATCACCTCCATATCCCAAAACAATTATCATGCTTCAATCTTTTCTTAGTATTCAACACACTCAAAAGAAAGTTTCATAAATCTTGAATACCAAGCATATCATTATTAAGCAAATTACCATGCTATTAAGAGACTCTCAAAATAATTTAAGTGAAGCACATAGAGCAAAATTATAACGATCAAAGGATATAAGTGAAGCACATAGAGCAAAACTACTTAGCTCAAAAGATATAAGTGAAGCACCTAGAGTATTCTATCAAATTTTAATTCATGTATGGATCTCTCAAATGGTGTGTACAGCAAGGATGATTGTGGCATACTAACAAACAAAGACACAAATAATACAAGACGCTCCAAGCAAAACACATATCATGTTGGTGAATAAAAATATAGCTCCAAGTAAAGTTACCGATGGAAGTGGACGAAAGAGGGGATGCCTTCCGGGGCATCCCCAAGCTTTGACTTTTTGGTGTCCTTGGAATATCTTGGGGGTGCCATGGGCATCCCCAAGCTTAGGCTCTTGCCACTCCTTGTTCCATAATCCATCAAATTCTTACCCAAAACTTGAAAACTTCACAACACAAAACTCAAAATAGAAAACTCGTGAGCTCCGTTAGCGAAAGAAAACAAAAGACCACTTCAATGTACTATAATGAACTCATTATTTATTTATATTGGTGTTAAACCTACTTTATTCCAACTTCTCTATGGATTATAAACTATTTTACTAGCCATAGATTCATCAAAATAAGCAAACAACACACGAAAAACAGAATCTGTCAAAAACAGAACAGTCTGTAGTAATCTGTAGCTATCGCAAGATCTGGAACCCCAAAAATTCTAAAATAAATTGCTGGACGTGAGGAATTTATATATTAATCATCTGCAAAAACAATTAACTAAATAGCACTCTTAAAATAAAAATGGCAGCAGTTCTCCTGAGCGCTAAAGTTTCTGTTTTTTACAGCAAGTTCAACAAGACTTTCCCCAAGTCTTCCCAATGGTTCTACTTGGAAAAAACACTAATTAAACACAAGAAACACAACCAAAACAGAGGCTAAATAATTTATTTATTACTAAATAGGAGCAAAAATCAAGGAATAAAAATAAAATTGGGTTGCCTCCCAACAAGCGCTATCGGTTAACGCCCCTAGATAGGCATAACAAGCGAGGATTGATCTAGGTATTGCCATCTTTGGTAGGCAATCCATAAGTGGCTCTCATGATAGTTTCATATGGTAATTTTATTTTCTTTCTTGGAAAGTGTTCCATGCCCTTTATTAATGGAAATTGAAATCTAATATTCCCTTCCTTCATATCAATAATCGCACCAACTGTTCTAAGGAAAGGTCTACCAAGAATAATAGGGCAAGAAGGATTGCAATCTATATCAAGAACAATGAAATCTACGGGCACATAATTCCTATTTGCAACAATAATAACATCATTAATTCTTCCCATAGGTTTCTTAATAGTGGAATCCGCAAGATGCAAGTTTAGAGAGCAATCATCAAAATCGCGGAAATCTAGTAAATCACACAAAGTCTTGGGAATAGTAGAGACAATAGCACCCAAATCACACAAAGCATAAAACCCATAATCTTTAATTTTAATTTTAATAGTTGGTTCCCACTCATCATAAAGTTTTCTAGGGATAGAAACTTTCAACTCAAGTTTTTCTTCATAAGATTGCTTCAAGGCATCAACAATATGTTCGGTGAAGGCTTTATTTTGACTATAAGCATGTGGAGAATTTAGCACGGATTGCAACAAGGAAGTACCATCAATTAAAGAGCAACTTTCATAATTAAATTCCTTGAAATCCAATATAGTGGGTTTAGCAACATCTACATTTTTATTTATTTCAATCCCACTTTCGTCAATTTCATCATTAAGATCTAAATACTCCGAATTTTTAGAACGCCTTCTAGGTAAAGGAAGATCATATTCAGTTTCATCAAGATTCATATTGCAAAATAAAGATTTAATTGGAGACACATCAATAACTTTTAGACCTTCATCTTGATTTTCATAGGAATGGGAAGAACACGCTTTAATAAAGGCATATTTGGAAGAACGCATCATAGCGGTTCTTTCTTTACACTCATCAATTGAAATTCTCATGGCTTTTAGAGACTCATTAATATCATGCTTAGGTGGAATAGATCTAAGTTTTAAAGCATCAACATCAAGAGCAATTCTATCAACGTTCCAAGCCAAATCATCAATCTTAAGCAATTTTTCTTCAATCGTAGCATTAAAATTCTTTTGCAAAGAAATATATTCTTTAATATTAGATTCAAAATCAGAGGGCATCTTATTATAATTTCCATAAGAGTTGTTGTAGGAATTCCCATAATTATTAGAAGGATTACTAGGATATGGCCTAGGATTAAAATTCCCTCTATAAGCGTTGTTACCAAAATTATTCCTACCAACAAAATTCACATCCATAGATTCATTCTTATTCTCAATCAAAGTAGACAAAGGCATATCATTAGGATCAGAAGAAACACTCTTAGTAGCAAATAATTTCATAAGTTCATCCATCTTCCCACTGAACACATTAATTTCTTCTATCGCATGCACTTGTTTATTAGATGATCTTTCAGTGTGCCATTGAGAATAATTAACCATAATATTATCTAGGAGTTTAGTAGCATCTCCTAAAGTGATTTCCATAAAAGTGCCTCCCATGGCCGAATCTAAAAGATTTCTAGAAGCAAAATTCAATCCGGCATAAAAATTCTGTATAATCATCCACAAATTCAAACCATGAGTAGGGCAATTACGTATCATTAATTTCATTCTCTCCCAAGCTTGTGCAACATGTTCATGATCAAGTTGTTTAAAGTTCATAATATCGTTTCTAAGAGAGATGATCTTAGCGGGAGGAAAATACTTAGAGGTAAAAGCATCTTTACACTTGTTCCATGAATCAATACTATTCTTAGGCAAAGACGAAAACCAAGCTTCAGCATGATCCCTAAGCGAAAAAGGAAATAGCTTCAATTTAATGACATCATTATTGAAATCTTTTTTCTTTTGCATATCACATAAATCAACGAAGCTCTTCAGATGAGTAGCGGCATCTTCACTGGGAAGGCCGGCGAATTGATCTTTCATAACAAGACTAAACAAAGCAGTATTAATTTCACAAGATTCAGCATCGGTAAGAGGAGCAATCAGAGTGCTAAGGAAATCATTATTATTCGTATTGGTGAAGTCACACAATTTAGTAGTATCTTGAGCCATCGCGACAAACAAGCAATCTAACACACGAGCAAACAAGAGCAAACGGGGAAAAGAGGCAAACAGAGAAAGAGAGGGAGGATAGAGAGAGAGAGAGGGCGAATAAAACGGCAAGGGTGAATTGGGGGGAGAGGAAAACGAGAGGCAAATGGCAAATAATGTAATGCGAGAGATAGGGATTGTGATGGGTACTTGGTATATTGACTTTTTGCGTAGACTCCCAGGCAACGACGCCAGAAATCCTTCTTGCTACGTCTTGAGCTTGCGTTGGTTTTCCTGAAGAGGAAGGGATGATGCAGTAGAGTAGCGTAAGTATTTCCCTTAGTTTTTGAGAACCAAGGTATCAATCCAGTAGGAGGCCACGCTCAAGTCCCTCGCACCTGCACAAAACGATAGCTACTCACAACCAACGCGATTAGGGGTTGTCAAGCCCTTCACGGTCACTTACGAGAGTGAGATCTGATAGATAGAATATTTTTTGGTATTTTTGATATAAAGATGCAAAGTAAAAAAGTAAAGGCAAAGTAAATAGCAAAACAATAGTAAAGTGATGGAGATTGATATGATGAGAATAGACCCGGGGGCCATAGGTTTCACTACTGGCTTCTCTCAAGAGCATAAGTATTCTATGGTGGGTGAACAAATTACTGTTAAGAAATTGACAGAATTGAGCATAATTATGAGAATGTATAGGCATGATCATGTATATAGGCATCACGTCCGTGACAAGTACACCGAAACGATTCTGCATCTACTACTATTACTCCACTCATCGACCGCTATCTAGCATGCATCTAGGGTATTATGTTAAAAACAGAGTAACGCCTTAAGCAAGATAACATGATGTAGAGAGATAAATTCATGCAATATGAAATAAACCCCATCTTGTTATCCTCGATGGCAATGATGCAATACGTGCCTTGCTGCCCCTTCTGTCACTGGGAAAGGACACCGCAAGATCGAACCGAAAACTAAGCACTTCTCCCACGGCAAGAACTACCAATCTAGTTGGCCAAACCAAACGAATAATTCGAAGAGACTTGCAAAGATAACCAATCATACATAAAAGAATTCAGAGAAGATTCAAATATTATGCATAGATAGACTTGATCATAAACCCACAATTCATCGATCTCAACAAACAGACCGCAAAAAGAAGATTACATCGAATAGATCTCCACAAGAGAGGGGAAGAACTTTGTATTGAGATTCAAAGATAGAGAAGAAGCCATCTAGCTAATAACTATGGACCCAAAGGTCTGAGGTAAACTACTCACACTTCATCGGAGGGGCTAGGATGATGTAGAAGCCCTCCGTGATGACGGCCCTCTTCCGGCGGAGCTCCGGAACAGACCCCAAGATGGGATCTCGTGGATACAGAAAGTTGCGGCGGTGGAATTAGGTTTTTGGCTCATGTTCTGATCGTTTGGGGATACATGTGTATATATAGGAGGAAGAAGTACGCCGGAGGAGCAACGAGGGGCCCACGAGGCAGGAGGGCGCGCCCCCACCCTCGTGACCGCCTCTTTTGTTCCTTGGAGCAGGGTCCAAGTCTCCTGGATCACGTTTGGTGAGAAAATCACGTTTTCGAAGATTTTATTCCGTTTGGACTCCGTTTGATATTCTGTTTCTCCGAAACACTGAAATAGGCAAAAAACAGCAATTCTGGGCTCGGCCTCCGGTTAATAGGTTAGTCCCAAAAATAATATAAAAGTGGAAAATAAAGCCCAATATAGTCCAAAACAGTAGATAATATAGCATGGAGCAATAAAAAATTATAGATACGTTGGAGACGTATCAAGGGTCCTGCCTTGGGGGTGATCTTGCCGCACAAAGTCCCCGCGGGGATCAGCCCTCTAACGAGCCGTAAGTGATCAAAAAATACTTAATAGTAAAGATATTCTACCTTACTTCCGAGGAAAATAACCGAAGTGTTTGTCTTGCAGTTCGGATCTTAGCCATTCTCAACAGAGCTCGTCTTCAGGGGACCTTCTTCTGGAGATGATGGAGAGCGAAAAGCCTCCCCCGGACTCCCCCGCTCAAGAAGCGGGCGACCTTGAAGTGTCGTCACGGAGGGCCTCTCCGAATCCGGTGAGGCCAGAAGATAGTCCTATAGTCACCCGAAGTCCCCAGCATCCGGCTCTTGAAGAGAGCAAACAAAGGAGTCTAGCGCCGTCTAGTATGCGGTCAGACGCACTGAGGGATCTGTTGAAGCGAGCGACCATCTCGGAAGAACACCGTACGTTAATGAGTACGGTGATGGAAAGGATTTCGTCCGCCGAAAGCGGGTTGCATGACGCCTTTATGTATCTACTAATGGGCTTTGAGGTACATAAAATGATATACCTGTATAATAGTACCGCACATTTTTAGGTGTGCCCTGTGTAGATAGTAGCCCCTGAGACTCTAGTTGTCACCGAGAATGGCGGCAAACAGAGGATTGTAGTCCCAGGTAATAACCATACCGCTTTAATGTGCAGGTAGTGGAAGCTCCGGTGGCTAGCCGGAATCATGAGTGTGCCAAACTAAAGCGGCAACTGGATTCGGCGGATGCCGACATCGAGCTTGTTAACAAGAGGCTTGACGAGGCACAGGGTAAGTGATATTTTCTGGTGAATGTCACATAGTAAGAGCAGCGTAATGCCAGTATCTTTAATATTTTGTGACTGCAGATGGAGCTGCCACCGTGGAAACCCTTCGGGCGGAACTTGCCCGAGCCAAAGAACAAGCAAGGAGTAGTAATGCTGCTGCTTTGAAGGCGGCCAAAGAGTTAATAGCCGAGAAGGTCGCGCATTGTGAGAGCAAAGAGAAAATGTCCAAGATGGCTACAAAGTTAAAAGACACTGCCGGCCGTGGCCGAGCGAAGGCGATGGACCTCGAAAAGTCCTCGATGGCGACCAAAGACACCCGCTCTGCCATGAGAGCGAAGAAGGAGGAGCCGCGTGAAGCCGGTGATATTGTGGCTGGGAAGCCCTTTTTGCTACTGAGGAAGTTCCGAGATCTGCGGTATGCCCCTCTGGATCGGCTGTGGAGTTCGGCAGACGCATATCTGGATTTGACGGCGAGTGCTGTCGATGCGGCCGAATACTTTCAAGATCAAACAAATCGTGAAGTGGACAAGCTATTCTGGTCGCAGTTTAACGTTCCAGAGCGTCCGCTTCCACTAACTGATTGTGACAGCCTGGCATATTAGGGATGATAGACTACTCATATCAATAAGGAATTCCTTCTTTTCCGGGAGCCCATTCAGACAGAACTCCAAAGTTAAGCGTGCTCAGCTTGGAGTAGTTTCAGGATGGGTGACCGACCGGGAAGTTGCTCCCGGGTGCGCACGAGTGAGGACAAAGTGCACAGAAAAGACTAGTATTGATCTGTGGAGCCAGTCTAGATCCCGCCAGGAGTAACGACCACCGGCGGGTGTGTCCAGGGTGTTACAAGTTGGTATTAGAGCCGACCCTCGCGGTTACACGGATGGTTGCGGACAGGTGTGTGGTCATGTTGTTCATGACGTTTGTGACCCGTCGTGGCACACGGCATGGCACATGTACTGGACTGGAAGCACAGACGTATGTGCCAAGAGGGAACGTTCTTGTGGCCCGACGAGGACGTCGATTCCTCTGAGTGGGGGTGTATGTGATAGCCTGGCTTATTAGGGATGATAGACTACTCATATCAATAAGGAATTCCTTCTTTTCTGGGAGCCCATTCAGACAGAACTCCAAAGTTAAGCGTGCTTAGCTTGGAGTAGTTTCAGGATGGGTGACCGACCAGGAAGTTGCTCCCGGGTGCGCACGAGTGAGGACAAAGTGCACAGAAAAGACTAGTATTGATCTGTGGGGCCAGTCTAGATCCCGCCAGGAGTAACGACCACCGGTGGGTGTGTCCGGGGCGTTACACTGATCAACTTGCCAAATGGGCTGAACTCAATAGATTGTCCGGCCTCGCCATGAGGTCCGTCGTAGATCATCTGTGGACGGAAAAGCCAAAGCCGAATAGCTATTTCAGCTAGTGCAACAGTTCATTAGTGCGGTGACGCACATCAATGTGATGAAGAGGTCGGCGTGCGTAGAAGGCTCACGAATGGCCCTTGCCTGTGTCAAAGCATACTGGGCGGAGATGGATGCTACCACTGTTGCGGCGCAGGGTTCGACCATAGGCCGAGTTGCTGCCGAGCACTATTTTGAAGAAGTTCTTGATGGTGCTCGTTTGATAGAGGCCCAGTGCTCGAAGAATATTATGTTTGAGTGACATGTATTCCCATTGTAAAAACAATGTTTTATTAAATTTATCAAGGCTGTGTTTATACTTTTGCCCGAAAGTATTGTGATGCATGTATATAACCTGAAAGATTGCAGTCGTCGTCTTCAGCCCCCATGCATATAATGCGGGGGTGTTCGCAGAAGACGCGTATTCACACTTAATCCGACGTCTTGGTCCTAATAAGGAGGTGATAGCGCAGCGAACTAGGCAACCGGACTATAATGCTTTAACACTTTCACTTAGCCATTGGAGTTTGACAGTGGGGCTACTATATAGCCCCTGGTGGCTCCGCACTCACCCGAATTCGGGGTGCTTACATGCCCGGCCGGGAAATGGCCCTTCGTTAAGGCGGAGGAATTCTAAGATTCCGATAGTTCTTCGAGTGGTTGACCAGTCTCGCGCTATATCATGACAGTCAGTTTTCGGCATTCTCTACTGAGGTGCTCGTCTGGCTGAACCAGGGCACAATCACAATAGTTCTCCTGGTGCTGCCTTAGCCGATAGAGCGGAACGTGAGGCACCAAAACACAGGAGCCGGGCAAACCCAACATTTGACCAAAGACATGATTCGGAGCTGATGCATATAAGGCCAAACTCGCGACGCCGAACACTCCCTAAGGTATTCGGTCTTTATGGTGTAAATCGGGCCTAAACCGTGCCCTTTGTAAGAAGTCCCTGTTGTCCAGGTACGTGCATTGTTCTGACGTGGCCACATGCCAAGACGTCAGCATCCTTCTCAATTGTACTGAGAATCCGAGGGATGTGTATCAACAAGAGACAGTAAAAAAGGTTGACGCAGGGTCTTAATCTAAAAAGAATCCTTGGAACGGGTCCCTGCTGCACGTCTGCGCCTGTGTCTGGGTTGTGCCGTATCCTGGACGCGTGTAGCACGATGGTCATCTGTAAAAGAGAGGAACTTAGGTGAAAAGTTGTCGTGCAAAAAGGTAGGTTTAAAGAAACCATGTAGAGTCCAAGATAAGTAAAAAATGCCACTTGTCTGCGCGTTGAGCCCCTTGTATTTGTAGTAGGGGTGTGGCCATCAAACCTGTATGAATTACATATAACTGCGTCGGACTCATCTAACCGTGTCTGTGGTCTTGACGACCTATCGAATGCTTTAGTTAGTGAGGCCGTTTTAGTGTGCGGCTACCAAGGCGGCCGCACTCTCTTCGGCGCACAGGGATCGCTCAATATTTCCATTTACTGTAATGATGCCACGTGGACCGAGCATCTTAAGCGTGAGGGAAGCGTAATGCGGTATTGCATTAAAGCGAGCGAAAACTTTGCATCCAAGTAGTGCTTGATAGCCACTTTGGAACGGAGCAATGTGGAAGGTTAAATTTTCGCTACGCAAGTTGTTGGGGAACCCGAATACAACCTCTAGTAGCAGGGAGCCCGTGCAATGAGCCCCTGGGCCTTGCGTTACTCCTCTAAAGGTAGTATTGTTACGGCAAATTTTCGTTGGGTCTATCCCCATTTTGCGGATTGTGTCCTGATATATCAGGTTTAAGCTGCTGCCGCCGTCCATTAGGACTCGTGTGAAGTGGTATCCGTCAATTATTGAATCTAACACCACGGCAGCCCATCCTGCGCTCCGGATACTTTCTGAGTAATCCTGATTGTCGAAGATGATTGGTTGAGATGGCCAGTGACAGAACTCTGCGGTGATAGGCCCTTGGGCATGTTTATCTGGGAGTGCCGCTTTGCTTCTCCCCTTTATCATGTGTAACACGTTTACTGTTTTGACTTCTGGTGGAAATTTCTTCTGTTCCCCAGTGTTTTGCATACGAGGCTCATCTTCGTCTTCGCTTGGTGTATCCTGCCCCTTATTTTCGGCGTTGAGCTTGCCGGACTACTTGAAGACCCAACATTCTCTGTGGGTATGATTTGCAGGTTTATTGGGGGTGCTATGGATCTGACATATTTGGTCCAGAATTTTGTTTAAGCTGGACAGTTCATCTCTGGCGCCTTTAGAGGGCGGCTTTTGCTGACCTTGCCAAGAGCTTCTGAATCCGACGATTACCGCCGTGCTCTTCGGGCTGTCTTCTTTATTCCGGCGCTTATTATTTTTGCTGCGTCGTGATTTCCCGTTTCCGTCTCTAACTTCAGATGTACTTGGGTCGCTGGTGCTGCATCGGGCTAGCCAGCTGTCCTCGCCCGCGCAAAAGCGGGTCATGAGGCTTGTTAATGCTGCCATTGTTCTCGGCTTTTCTTAGCCGAGGTGTTTGGCAAGCCATTCATCTCGGACGCTGTGCTTAAAGGCTGCTAAGGCTTCGGCGTCCGGACAGTCGACTATTTGGTTCTTTTTAGTAAGAAACCTGTTCCAAAGCTTTCGGGCTGACTCTCCGGGCTGTTGAGTTATATGACTCAAATCGTCCGCATCCAGAGGTCGGACATAAGTCCCTTGAAAATTCGCCCGAAAAGCGTCTTCGAGCTCTTCCTAGCTTCCAATGGAGCTTTCGGGGATGCTTTTAAGCCAGTGCCGAGCTGGCCCTTTGAGCTTGAGGGGTAAGTATTTGATGGCGTGGAGATCATCTCCTCGAGCCATATGGATGTGGAGGATATAGTCCTCAATCCAGACCCCAGGGTCTGTTGTTCCGTCGTATGCCTCTATGTTTACGGGTTTGAATCCCTCTGGAAATTCATGATCCAGCACCTCGTCGGTGAAACATAGGGGGTGTGCGGCACCCCTATATCTGGGTGTACCGTGGTGTTCGGATGTTTGTTGTGTTGCATCGTATCCTAGAGCGCACGTGCGTGGTCCATAAATGGATCTGGTTGCACCGTTCTTTTGATGCGAGCCCTCGCGTGGATCGCGTATTGGCTTGTGTGCGGCGTTGTTTGCCTCTCTATGTTGGCCGTGAGGTCGTCTATCCAGCCGGATGGCCATTTTAATTTTTGGTTGCGGGGGATCTAAGGCCTCCTCATTGAATTCAAGTAGCAACTTCCGCTTCGGGTAGCTCTTGGTATGGCGATTACCGCCATACTCCGCTGCTGTGTTGAGTACTTTACTCCATCTGATTCTGAATGTGTCTTGCGCAGCATTGAGCCTTTGCTTCTGCTTTTTTAGACTCCTCGCGTTGGCAACAAGCCTTTGATGGCCATTCTGTTGCTCCGCGTGTCTGTCCGGTGTGATGTTGTCCGGATTATTATCTTTGACGGAGTCGGGTTGTTCCATTTGATTCTCCGTGTTGCCGTGGTTTGGCGATTGTCCAGCCTCCTCTAACGCTGGGTCTATATGATCGTTGTTTCTGCCGAGGCGGGATTTGTGGCGGCGCTTACGCCGCCGCTTTGACTGCTTCTTGAGGGGACAACCCTTCGTTGCGTCCTTCCGTTTCTCGTCGTTGTTTTCTTTTGGTGTGTCCACCATGTATACGTCATGTGATGAAGTGGGTGTCTGATGCCCTGTGAGTAGTTCTTCCTATTCGTCTCCTGCATCGTCGTCCATACCGTCGATGTCTTCGGAGTCGAAGTCGAGCATGTCGGTTAAATCGTTGACAGTGGCTACTAAGTGGGTGGTGGGTGGGCAGCGAATTTCTTCGTCATCTGCATCCCAATCCTGCCAGACATAGTTCGGCCAGGATCCTCCTGACAAGGAGAGAGACCTTAATGAGTTCAGTATGTCGCCAAAGGGTGAGTGCTGAAAAACACCTGCGGAGGTAAACTCCATGATCGGCGCCCAATCGGATTCGATAGGAACGGGCGCAGGCGGTTCGGAGTCCGTGGCCGGAGAAGGATCCGGCATTTTGACAACACAGCTCTCGCGCAGGGTAAGGTCGATGTTCGGCTCCATCGCCGCTGAGGATAAGGCCTCCATGGCGGGGTCTATCCACCCATCCACGGATTGCGCGACTGGCTCCGAATTGAGGGTCGGAGCGGTTGCCGGTGCGATCTCCTGAACACTGTCCGATGGCAGAGCTAAATCGTACCCATTGTGAGTGTGTGGCACACAAGGCTGGGGCTCGAATCCATCGAAGGTTAAGCCTCCGCGGACCCCGTCCGTGTAATTTAAGCTTCCAAACCTGACCTGGTGGCCAGGGGCGTAACTTTCGATCTGCTCCAGAAGGCCAAGCGAGTTGGCCCGCAGTGCGAAGCCGCCGAACACAAAGATCTGTCTGGGGAGAAAAGTCTCACCCTGGACTGCATCGCTATAGGTGATAGTAGGAGCCATCAAGCCTAAGGCGACGACACAGAGGAACTCTCAATGAAAGCACCAAGGTCGGTGTCAAAACCGGCGGATCTCGGGTAGGGGGTCCCGAACTGTGCGTCTAGGTGGATGGTAACAGGAGGCAGGGGACACGATGTTTTACCCAGGTTTGGGCCCTCTTGATGGAGGTAAAACCCTATGTCCTGCTTGAGTAATATTGATGATATGGGTAGTACAAGAGTAGATCTACCACGAGATCGGAGAGGCTAAACCCTAGAAGCTAGCCTATGGTATGATTGTCTGTTGTCCTACGGACTAAAACCTCCGGTTTATATAGACACCGGAGGGGGCTAGGGTTACACAAGGTCAGTTACAAAGGAGGAGATATACATATCCGTATTGCCTAGCTTGCCTTCCACGCCAAGTAGAGTCCCATCCGGACACGGGACGAAGTCTTCAATCTTGTATCTTCATAGTCCAACAGTCCGGCCAAAGGATATAGTCCCGCTGTCCGGAGACCCCCTAATCCAGGATTCCCTCAACCACGTCATCCATAAAGTCGGAGAATACCATGTGGAACTTGATTTCAGATCCTAGGGGACTGTAACATATCTTACATATTGTATTTGTATGTAGCGAGTAGCGTCGGATAGATAATACGAAAACTTGTTGTTCGACCAATCTCTCGGAGAAGGAGATGTCGATCACTTCTCTCGGTATGCATGACGAACTTATGTACTTAATGGTTTCCTTCATTTTCTTACTAGCTAGCGTGTCAAGGGCCTCTCTATACGTATAGTACGTAGCGTCGACCAAGCACGGAGATAAGATAGGACACTTCTCTCTATTAATTAATTAGCTACCTAACACAATATATGAAACACCTTAATTAACCATATAAAACCCCCAAATCCACCCCCCCCTTTCAGAAAAAAACAAAACCCTAGCCCCTAAACAACTGACACGTGGATGCCTATTGGTGCTGGTTGGTGCCACCAACCGGGACTAAAGGCCCTCCTGCCTGGGCTCGCCACAGCGGCCAGGTGGAGGCACATCTGTCACGGTTCGTATAAGAACCGGGACTAAAGGCCAAGGGCATTAGTAACGACCCTTTAGTCCCGGTTCCGCAACCGGGATAGATGGGCCTTATGAACCGGGACAAATGGCCCTTTTTCTACTAGTGTCTCACCTGAAGCATCTTATTTTTTTCGGGTTGGCGGCCGCATGCAGAGGGAAAAAATAGGTGGTTGGACGACATCACTAGTAGAAAAAGGGTCAAATGTGAAGCACATTAGTGCCGGTTTGAATTTGAGCCGGCACTAATGTGTGCATTAGTGCCAGTTTCAATGGCTAGCCGGCCGCTCTCATTAGTACCGGTTTGTGGCGAACCTTTAGCACCGGTTTGTGCCACGAACCGGTACTAAAGTGAGTGGTGGCAGGATGTTGTCAGTCCGGGGCCCCTCCAGCACCTTTAGTACTGGGTCGTATCACGAACCGGTACTAAAGGTCGTCCTACATAGACCCTTCGTCCACCTGAGCTCGCTCTGTTCTTCCCCTTTCCCCTCTCCTCTCTGTTCTTTTCCCTCTTCCTCTCAAGCTCATCACACATTTTGCCCAAAATTTGTCAAGATTTGACGGCCCCCATCCATTCAAATGATCACAAAGGTTAGCAACTTTGTCCTTTCATCTCTCATTGCTAGATTAGCTCGTGCAATGCTTTATTTAGTGATTGATTTTTGAGTTTAGTAATTTGGGAGGAATTATATATATGTGCTAGTATTTGATTTATATGCAATTTGAGGTCAAAAATAACAGTTAGTTTGCATATGTAGGTGTGGTTTACTTAGTACCTTCTAAATCTCGGTCGTAACCACCGTCGATCGCTCGCAACGTCCCGTCGCCGGCACCACCTTGTGGTGAGCCTCTTGTTCATGAAGTTTTATATAAAAAATTGATGTTTGTGTGATTTGGATATATAGTTACTCATATAATTATCTTACCCATATGTTGTTTGTTATACATAGTGCCATGGTTTTGATATCCGTCCCCGTCGGCCCTCGTCTGGGTTATGATTCGGATGTGGTATATTCTCTTTTAAAACTATTCATTGCATTTCGTGTTTATGACAAATTATTCCCATCAAGTTGACATAGATATTTGTATGTAGGAGGTAGTTGAACCGGAAATTCCAACCGACCCTATTGTTGAGAGGTTAAATTTAGGGGGAGAAGATGGAATTGGAGTTGCATGTTGCCGATGTCGTCGATGATCACAAGATTAAGATGGAGAAAATGCGCTTGAAGATTAGAAATATTAGAAAATATGCCATTCATAGTGAGGCTTGGTATCATTATGTTGTTGGATCAATTGTTACCTTAGTTGTGATCTTGATCGCATTTGTTGTTGCATTTAAATTCTTTAGCTAGAGAGTTATTTGTTTGTTGCATTTAAGTGTTGTATGATCTTTATGTATGAACTTTATGTATTGTATTAATTTGGTGTTTTCGGTGCCGTGTATTGACGATGAGCCGGCAATGGATGTACGATGACCGATGCTCTCCCGAGTTCATTAATGGCGTGCGTACTTTTCTTCTTGCGGCTGAGGCAAACAAGAGGGCGGATGGTTTTATGCCTTGTCCATGTGCTGGCTGTAAGAATGGTCACAATTACTCTACGTCAAGAACCATTCACGTCCACCTGTTTGACTCCGGTTTCATGCCCCACTATAATGTTTGGACCAAGCATGGAGAAAGAGGGGTTATGATGGAAGACAATGAAGAAGAAGAGGACGACGACAGCTATCCTGGCCATGGGTTCCCTGAATATGATGATACAACAATGAGGGAAGAAGCTGAGCCGGTAATGCGGGAAGAAGCTGAGCCGGCAATGCGGGAAGAAGCTGAAGAAGAGGCATCGGATGAGCCCGTTGATGATCTAGGTCGGGCCATTGCCGATGCAAAGATAAACTGCGCAAGTGATTTGGAGAAGAAGAAGTTGCAACGCATGTTAGAGGATCACAAAAAATTGTTGTACCCAAATTGCGTAGGTGACAAGAAAAAGCTGGGCACCACACTGGAATTGCTACAATGGAAGGCAGAGAATGGTGTATCTGACAAGGGATTTGGAAAGTTGCTGGTAATGATAAAGAATATGCTTCCAAAGGACAACGAATTTCCCGAGAGTACGTACGAAGCAAAGAAGGCTGTCTGCCCTCTAGGGTTAGAGGTGTAGAAGATACATGCATGCCCTAATGATTGCATCCTCTACCGCGGTGAGTACGAGGATTTGAACGCTTGCCCAGTATGCGGTGCATTGCGCTATAAGATCAGCCGTGATGACCCTGGTGATGTCGAGGGCGAGCGCCCCAGGAAGAAGATTCTTGCAAAGGTGATGTGGTATGCTCCTATAATACCACGGTTGAAATGTTTGTTCCAAAACAAAGAGCATGCCAAGGCGATGCGATGGCACAGAGAATACCGTAAGAAAGACGTAAAGTTGAGAGTACCCGCTGATGGGTCGCAGTGGAGAAAAATCGAAATAAAGTACGGGAAGGAGTTTGCAGATGACGCAAGGAACGTATGGTTTGGTCTAAGCGCATATGGCATTAATCCTTTTGGGGAGCAGAGCAGCAAACATAGCACCTGGCCTGTGACTCTATGTTTGTATAACCTTCCTCCTTGGTTGTGCATGAAGCGGAAGTTCATTATGATGACAGTGCTCATCCAAGGCCCTAAGCAACCCGGCAACGACATTGATGTGTACCTAAGGCCATTAGTTGAAGAACTCTTACAACTGTGGAATGGAACAGGTGTACGTGCGTGGGATGAGCACATGGGGGAAGAATTTGAGCTAAAGGCGTTGCTGTTCGTGACCATCAATGATTGGCCTGCTCTCAGTAACCTTTCAGGACAGACAAACAACGGATACCGCGCATGCACGCACTGTTTGGACGATACCGATAGTATATATTTGGCTAATTGTAAGAAGAATGTGTACCTGGGACATCGTCATTTCTTCCGAGCAGGCATCCCGTAAGAAAGAAAGGCAAGAATTTCAAAGGTGAGGCGGATCACCGGACGAAGCCTCGCCACCGTACTGGTGCTGATGTACATGACATGGTCAAGGATTTGAAGGTGGTCTTTGGAAAGGGTCCTGGTGGACAACCTGTTCCGAATGACGCTGATGGACGCGCACCCATGTGGAAGAAGAAATCTATATTTTGGGACCTGCCCTATTGGAAAGACCTAGAGGTCCGCTCTGCAATCGACGTGATTCACATGACGAAGAATCTTTGTGTGACCCTGCTTGGCTTCTTGGGCGTGTATGGGAAGACAAAAGATACACCTGAGGCATGGGAGGACCAAAAACGTATGCACGGAAAAGACGGCATACATCAGGGTCATGCAAGCTATGCTCTTACCAAAGAAGAGAAGGAAATATTTTTTGAATGCCTGCTCAGTATTAAGGTACCGTCTGGCTTCTTGTCGAATATAAAGGGAATAATAAACATGGCAGAGAAAAAGTTCCAGAACCTAAAGTCTCATGACTGTCACGTGATTATGACGCAACTGCTTCCGGTTGCATTGAGGGGGCTTCTACCGAAAAACGTTCGATTAGCCATTGTGAAGCTATGTGCATTCCTCAATGCAATCTCTCAGAAGGTAATTGATCCAGAAATCATACCAAGGTTAGAGAATGATTTGGTGCAATGTCTTGTCAGTTTCGAGTTGGTGTTCCCACCATCCTTCTTGAACATCATGACGCACGTCCTAGTTCACCTATGTGAAGAGATTAACGTTTTGGGTCCTGTATTTCTACACAATATGTTCCCCTTTGTGAGGATCATGGGAGTCTTAAAGAAATATGTTCATAACCGTGCTAGGCCAGAAGGAAGCATCTCCAAGGGCCATGAAAATGAGGAGGTCATTGAGTTTTGTATTGACTTTATTCCTGACCTTAAGCCGATTGGTGTTCCTGAATCGCGGCATAAGGGCAGACTGGATGGAAAAGGCACGCTAGGAGGGGAACAAATAATATGTATGGACGGACATTCTCTCACTGAAGCACACTACACAGTTCTATAGAATTCCGCCTTGGTGGCTCCGTATATGGATGAACACAAGAATTTGCTACGCTCCAAACACCCGGAGCGGTCTGATCACTGGATTACACATGAACAAACCAGGAGTTTCGCCAGCTGGTTGCAGACACGTACCATGCATGACGCCTCTATTGAAGATGACCTGTACTTGCTGTCCTAGTTACCGTCTTCGAATATAATGACTTTCAAAGGGTACGAGATAAATGGTAATACATTTTACACGATCGCCCAAGATAAGAAGAGCACCAACCAAAACAGTGGTGTCCGCTTTGATGCAGAAACCAAGGCGGGAAAGGAAACATATTATGGTTATATACATGACATATGGGAACTTGACTATCGATGTGGTTTGAAGGTCCCTTTGTTTCGGTGCAAATGGGGCAATATGACACGAGGCGGGGTAACGGAAGACCCGCTGTACGGAATGACAACAGTGGATCTCAACAATATTGCGTATGCAGACGAACCATTCGTCCTAGCCAATGATGTGGCACAGGTTTTCTATGTGAAGGACATGTCTACCAAGCCGAGAAAAAGAAAAGATAAGGAAGCGAATGCATCGTACGATGAGCCAAAGCGGCACATAGTTCTTTCTGGAAAGAGAAACATCGTGGGAGTGGATGACAAGACAGACATGTCAGGAGATTATGAAAAGTTTGATGAAATATCTCCATTCACAGTGAATATTGACCCGAGCATCTAGTTAAATGATGAAGATTTTCCATGGCTACGGCGCAAAGCGGCACACGCGAAGAAAAAGTTTCACACTCAAAGATCTGGGATGTGATCGGCTTCACTATCATCACTTTCTTCTGTGTTTCACACCGAGGAGGGAATCTCTGTAATAGTTAGGGTAGCTAGTTTTGTGTTTTGGCATTTGAAACGCGAAGAAATTTTATGTGCAAGCAAATTCTTTCATGCATTTACTGATTTTTTCAGCTAAATGACCCTGAAATTGAAAAGCATTTCAAATGAACTCAGAAAAGGTTGAAAGTTGGCATGGTATCATAATTTCACCCAC
This sequence comes from Triticum urartu, assembly GCF_003073215.2. Taxonomy (NCBI): domain Eukaryota; kingdom Viridiplantae; phylum Streptophyta; class Magnoliopsida; order Poales; family Poaceae; genus Triticum; species Triticum urartu. The sequence goes on along the minus strand of NC_053028.1, from coordinate 39,372,311 downwards.
ATAGCATGTGCAAAAAAGTAGAGAGGGTTACCGCAAAAACTGGATGCACTTCGTATACAAAATGGACAATCTCTTTCGAAGTATCAGGGTTTCGGACGAAAACTCATCCGTTACAAAGGCATTTCATTTTTTAAATAACCTAAGCATTACCAAATTGAATATAATGATAAAACACACTAATATTAAACATAAAAAAAAGAATCACTGAAAAATCTATTTTCAAAGTTAAGTTATTCACAAACTAGTGATTCACACAAATTTCAAATAATTCAAAATTTAAACTATTCAAATTTGTAAGCTACCGGTACTAACAGAAAGTTTGTAATTTTTTGTACCTAAAGCAAAAATATTCACAAAGAAACTCTAAATACAGCAAAAAAACCTCAAAAATAAATAAAGCAAAAATAAATAAAGCAAAAAATAAGAAAAAAAGCCCACCTACTGCGCCACAGCGGCTTGCGTACGACTAGAAACCCAACCTGTTGTTGGGCCAGGATGCAGGCCCGCAAAGGCCCAGTAAGCCCACAGGGCAGCACAGAACATTTAGGCCCAGTAGGCCTGCTATGGAGAGGAGCTCGAGGGAGCTACTGCACTGGGGCTTATAAACCAGTGCGGACGCCCCTCAGCTAGCGAGGTGGGACAAAACATTTCGCACCGCACATGCGCCAGCGCACCCCCTTTAGTACCGAGTGGTGGCTCAAACCGGTACTAAAGGGGGGGTCTTTAGTACCGGTTGGAGCCACCACCCGGTATTAAAGGGGTGCCATTCCCGCCGCTTGGCCTGGCCAAAACAGACCTTTAGTACCGGTTGGTGGCCAAAACACTTCAAAAAAATTGTCAGTTTCTCATCTCTCCCTCTGCTTCTTTCTCCTCTGCCCCGTCGCCGCCGCCCCTCGTCGCCAACCCCGTCGCCGTCCGTCGCCGTCGCCGTCCCCCGTCGCCGTGCCGCACCCCGCCCCGTCCTCTCGTCGTCCCCGCCCCGTCCCCGTCGCCGTCTCCGTCCCCGTCGCCGCCCCCCATCGTCGTGCCTCGCCGGTGAGCTCCTGCCCCAGCGGCCATGTACCACACACACACACACACAATCTTTTTGTTTTTTAGTTATAGAATTATTATAAATGTTAGTTATATAGAAATGTTTTTTAGTTATAGAAATATTAGAAATGTTAGTTATATAGAATATTAGAAATGTTAGTTATATAGAAATGTTAGTTATATTAGAAATGTTAGTTAATTATATAGAAATGTTAATTATATAGAAATGTTTTTTAGTTATAGAAATATTAGAAATGTTAGTTTTAGTTATAGAAATATTAGAAATGTTAGTTTTAGTTATAAAATTTAGAATTTGCATATATGAAATCACAATCCATCATTTAAAAAATGTTACTTTACTTTTGCAGCATATATTATTTGTTGTCGACGATGCCCGGCCCGCATCCTGGCCGTCGACCCGTTCGCGGCGACGTCCTGCTTCAGAGGACCCATGTCCGGGACTGGGCTCCGCCGGGCTGGCACTGGGAGGTGCTACCTTTAGGCACTACTAGGAAAAGGGCTATAGATAGGATTGATACTAATGGTGCACCATGGAAGCAGTGCGCCACTACTATATACTAATGGCGCACCGGTTGGCAATGCGCCATTAGTGTGGAAGACACTAATGGCACACCAGAAACAGGGTGCGCCACTAGTATTAATTTTTTTTCCATTTTTCCATACAAACTAATGGCGCATCAGGTCGAAGTGCACCATTACTAGTTCTAACTAGTAATGCCGCACCAGGCAGACAGTGTGCCATTACTGTAAAAAAAATTATTCTTTTTCTGCAAAACTACTAATGGCGCACCGTTCCACAGTGCGCCATTACTAGTTTAAACTAGTAATGGCGCACTATTACCCGGTGCGCCATTAGTATATATATATTTTTTTTACTTTTTTGCAAAACTACTAATGGCGCACCACCTGCAGGTGCGCCATTAGTAACCAGGGTTACTAATGGCGCATTTGCTGGTGGTGCGCCATTAGTAACCTGGGACCCCAACAAGATATTTTGGACAGCCCCACACCTACCCACTCACTTTCCCCCACTTCATTCCCTCCACCTCCTTCTCCAAGCTTTCGGCTGCCTCCTCCTCCTCACCTCATTTCCACCATAGATTCATCAAAATTAAGTGGTGAAATTACCCATTTTTGATAGGTAAGTAAGGGGAAAGCTATCTTCATGATGTAGATCTACTTTTTTTTCTCCCTAGCTCGCTCCGACAACGTGCACATGCACTTTTTGTGGCCTAGCTAGATCTATGTATGTTTGTGGTGTTGCATGTGTCTGTGGTGTTGCATATAGTTTGTGTTTGGAGGTACCGGTATTTGAAATGTGATAGTTGCCAATATTTTGCCGGAATGTTTTGATTCATTTCCGTTTCGGCGAGAATTTTGGCACTATGCATTCTTTTTGGTCCTATTTTTAGGGAAGGTCATGCCAAATTTTTTCTTGGTTCTAAAATATCGTTTTGCTCTACCCCGCAGGCGACCATGGTCCGCACGATGACTGAAGGCATCGTGAATAGGTTTTTGAGCTCCGCGAAGGCCGAGATGCTTCAAAAGAACGAGACAGAGATAAGATGTCCGTGTCGAAGATGCAAGCTGAAGAGCCTTATTGCGGACCCAGATTCCGGGCAGGTGCGGGACCACCTGCTCTTGCGTGGTTTCATGGATGGCTATCGGTGGCAAGGTGATGAAGATGACTATGAAGTCGTCCATGGGGGCCGGGCAAGAAATGAGGAAGGGCAACAAGACAAGTACCACCGCGGCGAGGGCGGGTGAGAAGATGAAGAATCTCCAGGACATGATCACGACGGTGATGCTGTACACAGGCATCATGTAGAAGATGTCGTACATGATGATGAGGAAGATCAAGACGAAGGGCATGATCATGAAGATGAAGATGCCGGAGCAGACGACGATGGAGGTTGGGTGCAGGACCCTCATATTCAAGAGCTGCTTCTCAAGCAGACGGATAATGCAAGAGCTGCCGCCCGAGAGAAAGCCAAGCTGGATCAACTGGAGATAGACACGGTTACTCCATTGTATGAAGGATGCAGGCCCGAGGATACCCTCCTGAAAGTAACGCTCATGGCTCTGGAGATGAAGGTAAAACACAAAATGACTGACGCATGCTTCGACGAGAACATGTCATTCTGGCACGAACGTCTTCCCAAGGGGAACAAGTGCCCAACCAGTTTCGAGGAGGCGAAGAAAATCGTGTGTCCTCTGGATTTACCGCACGTGAAATACCATGTGTGCATGAACAATTGTATCATTTATCGGGACGAGCACGCGGAGTCTACCATATGTCCGGTGTGTGGCGTCACTCGATACAACAAGAGGAAGAAAGCTCCTCGAAAATCGGTGTGGTACTTTCCGATCACTCCTCGTCTGCAGCGGTATTTCGCGGACCCTAAGGTAGCAAAGCCCCTGCGTTGGCACGCGGATAGGGAGGAGAAGAAGTGGGAAGATGACGGAAATGATCCGGAGATAAATAAAAAAGACAAGATGCTGAGTCACCCTAAGGATGCGAGCCAGTGGCAAGCGTTGAACTTCGAATACCCAGAATTTGGGAAGGATCCAAGGAACATCGTGCCGGGCGCGAGCACCGATGGAGTCAATCCGTTTGGCAGCCAGAGAAGCACACATAGCACCTGGCCTGTGTTTGTGTGGATGTACAACCTCCCCCCTGGTTGTGCATGAAGAGGAAGTACATTCACACGAGTATGCTAATTGAAGGGCCGAAACAACCAGGGAACGACATCAATCTGTATCTGGGGCTGCTGAAGGAGGAGCTAGACACGCTGTGGAAAACTCCAGCCAATACGTGCGACGCCACAGAGAAAGAATATTTCCCTATGAGAGCCGCACTGCTCACGACGGTGCACGACTATCTCAGTTACGGATATCTCGCGGGGAAGGTAGTCCACGGATTTTCTGGATGCGTAAGGTGCATGGATGACACAACGTATCGCCAGCTAGATAGAGATCCCGGGTCTTTGAAAACCGTGTTCATGGGACATCGAAGGTGGCTTCGCGATGATGACCCGTGGAGGAAACGCAAGGATCTGTTCGATGGTGAAACCAAACGCCGAAAACGCCCGTGTACGAGGAGCGGCGAGGAAGTAGACGAGCTGTTGAAAAATTGGAAAGACTGCCCACTGCCGGGAAAGAAGCAAAAGGCGCCAGAGCCGGGAAAGAAGCGAAAGGCGCCAGAGCCGCTGCTGAAGGTATGGAAAACGAGGTCTGTTTTCTGGGACTTGCCGTACTGGAAGATCCACCGTGTGCCTCATAGCCTTGATGTCATGCATATCACGAAGAACGTGTGCGAGAGTCTGCTTGGTACCCTGCTCAACATGCCAGAGAGGACCAAAGATGGGCCGAAAGCAAGGGCAGACTTGAAATCAATGGGCATCAGGCAGGAGCTTCACGCTAATGATGATGATGATGATGATGATGATGATGATGATGATGAGGCGAAGCAGGACACAGAATGTCGTCGCAAAGGCAAAAAGGCCAAGAAGACCGGAAATGACTACCCTTCCGCGTGCTTCACTCCAAGTCAGGAGGAGATCGAGCAGTTTTTCACCTGCCTCCTAGGAGTAAAACTTCCTTACGGTTACACGGGGAAGATAAGCAGATACCTAGACCCAGCGAAGCAGAAGTTCAGCGGGATGAAGTCTCACGACTGTCACGTGCTGATGACGCAGATACTTCCAGTTGCAATCCGTGGGATCATGGACGCGCACGTCCGTGAAACGCTATTTGGCCTATGCAACTTTTTCGACGTCATCTCTCGGAAGTCGATTGGCGTGAGGCAACTCAGAAGGCTACAGGAAGAGATCATGGTGATACTATGCGAGCTTGAGATGTACTTCCTGCCCGCATTCTTTGACGTTATGGTGCATCTGCTGGTCCATATCGTGGAGGATATCATCCAACTCGGGCCGACGTTCCTGCACAGCATGATGCCGTTCGAAAGGATGAATGGTGTCATCAAAGGATATGTTCGCAACATGTCACGTCCAGAGGGAAGTATAGCTAGGGGCTTTCTGACCGAAGAGTGCATCTCCTACTGCATGAATTATCTAGGCATCGACAACCCCGTTGGTCTGCCCGTCAACAGGCACCTTGGCAGGCTCGCTGGATGGGCTCACCATGAGGGTCGCCGCGAAATGCATGTCGACTTCGAGGGTCGACACACCGACTTTGAAAGAGCAAACCTAGTCGCGCTACAACACATAGACGTGGTCAATCCTTGGGTGGTAGAGCACAAAACCTTTATTGAGAAGACGTACAATGACCGAGGCCAACAGAGGACGGACGGAGATATACTCAAAGAGTACAACTCATGTTTCACGCGTTGGTTCAAGCAGAAGCTTCTGTCGTACCCTTTACATGAGGATTCTTCCGCGGAAGAACAATTCATATTCGCCTTGTCACAGGGCGCCAAGCACAACCTAATGACCTATGAGGCGTACGATATCAACGGCTACACATTCTACACCAAGGACAAGGACATGAAGAGCGATGGTTATCAGAACTCCGGGGTAACGATGGAATCCTACACCGGTAACGACAAGGACAGATACTACGGAGGGATCAAGGAGATCTGGGAGCTAAGCTACGCTGGAGAGAAGGTCCTGATGTTCCGTGTCAGACGGGCCAAGAGCGTCCTAAAAGAAGACCGGTATTTCACCACCATGGTTATACCCGAAGCCAAATCCAAGACCGCGGGCGCAAACGTCACCGCGAAAATGAGCCATGGGTACTGGCTTCCCAAGTGGACCAATGCTTCTTCATTACCGACCCGTCAAAGCCCAGTCGTGTTGTCGTGAGGAGAGGCAAAAGGAAGATCATCAGAATGGATGGAGTAGCCAATGAGCAAGACTTTGACAAGTACGGCGGCCCGAAGATCGAACATGACGACGGCGATGAAGTAGCAGCACATACCACAAGACGAAGCAGGACCACCCTACCTAAAGGACGTCCGTTCCACAGAAGAACTCCATTTGCGAAAAAGAAGGGCAAGAAGATTGTGAACAGATAGCTAGCTAAGATCGATTGTATTTAAATCGTAGTCTTCATTTCTCGATTGTATTTCATGGGCACTTTTTGATATCACGAATATTTTTAAATTTCATGGGCACTTTTTGAATTCATGAGGACACTTGATCTCGATCTCGATTCCCCCTCCATCTCGATCTCGATCCCCCTCCATCTCGATCCCACCCGCACCCTCCCCCGCTAGCTCCACCCCCGCC
>NC_053028.1:39239333-39365006 GCF_003073215.2 Triticum urartu | reverse complement strand
CGTGACTTGACCACAATATCATCCATGTATGCCTCCACGTTCCGACTGATTTGAGTGAGTAACACTTCTGAATCATTCTCATGAACGTGGCTCCGGCGTTCTTGAGGCCGAACGGCATGGTGACGTAACAAAAGCATCCGAATGGAGTGATGAAAGTTGTTTTGATCTCGTCGGGTCCATACAGACGGATCTGATGGTACCCTGAATAGGCATCTAGAAAAGACTGTCTCTCGCACCCCGCAGTCGAGTCGACTATTTGGTCGATGCGAGGGAGAGGAAAATGATCTTTCGGGCAGGCCCGATTGATATGTTTGAAATCAATGCACATGCGAAGTGACTTGTCCTTCTTGGGGACCATGACGACATTGGCTAGCCACTCGGAGTGGTAAATCTCTCGGATGAACTCTGCTGCTAAGAGCCGAGCCACTTCCTCGCCAATGGCTTGCTTCTTCTGGACGGCGGACCGTCGAAGATGTTCCTTCACAGGCTTGAATTTTGGGTCGACTCGTAGACGGTGCTTGGCCAGCCCTCTGGAAACACCAGGCATGTCAGAGGGTTTCCATGCGAAGATGTCCCAGTTCTCACGGAGGAGCTGGACGAGCGCTTCTTCCTATTTGGAGTCGAGCGTCGTTGAGATGTGAGTCGGGGCAGCATTGGGGTCGGTCGGGTGAATGTGGGCCGTCTTTGTTTCGCCGGATGACTGAAAAGCTGATTCTGAAGCAGGCTTCTTGGCTCGCAACAATTCACTCGGATCGGCGGTCTTTTGGTACTCTTGCAGCTCGACCACTGCCATCTGAGCATCAGCGATATTTGAGCCTTTCTGAAAACACTCTTCTGCTTTCTTTCGATTTCCTGTAACAGTGATCACACCTCTGGGGCCAGGCATCTTCAGTTTGAGGTACACGTAACACGGTCGAGCCATGAAGCGTGCATAAGCTGGCCTGCCCAAAATGGCATGATAAGCGCTTTGGAAGTCCACGACCTCGAATGTCAACTTTTCCTTGCAGTAATTCTTCGAATCACCGAAAACCACATCAAGAGCAATCTGGCCGAATGATTCGGCTTTCTTCCCGGGAATGACTCCGTGGAAGCTCATGTTACTGGTACTGAGCCTGGACATCGGAATGCCCATCCCTTTCAATGTTTCTGTGTATAGAATGTTCAGGCCACTGCCACCATCCATCAGGACTTTGGTCAGTCGAGTGCCTTCGACAACTGGGTCGACCACCAAAGCTTGCCTCCCAAGGGTGGCAATGTGCGTAGGGTGATCAGACTGGTCGAATGTGATGGCAGTCTGAGACCACTTCAGATAACTGGGTGTTGCCGGGGCAACCATATTCACCTCACGGTTAATGACTTTCAGTCGACTTTTGCTTTCGACATCAGCAAAAATCATCAGGGTGGAATTGACTTGGGGGTATCCATCGTCACTATCTTCCTTGTCCTCAACTCTGTCCGACTCTTTTTCCTTATCTTTGGACTGCTTGCCCTGAAACTGCTGGATCAGGAGCCGGCATTGTCGAGTGGTATGCTTTGGGTAAATAAAATTACCCTCTTCATCTTTCTTGGTATGGATGTGACATGGCAGGTCCAAAACATCATTTCCATCTTGATCCTTGACTTTCTTGGGCTTCCAGAGCCCCTTGGGTTTTCCCTTGAATTTTCCCTGGGTTACGGCCAGGGCCTCCCCAGGGGCGGCTGGCTCGGCCTTCCTCTTCTGTTTCCGACTGGAGTTTCCTCCGGTTTCTTGGGCGACTACCTTGTGCTTGCCACTCTGGAGTCGATCTTCGTCTTCACCATTAGCGTATTTGGTGGCAATCTCCATCATCCGATTCAGAGACATCTCTCCAGTTCGACCGAACTTCAGATTCAATTCTCTGTAGTTAACGCCTTCTTTAAAGGCACAAACTGCTTGATGATCTGGTACATTCTCAACTGTGTGATGCAATGTGATCCAGCTCTGGATGTAATCCCTCAAAGTTTCATTCGGTTTCTGCACGCAAGACCGCAATTCTGTAAGGCCTGCAGGTCGCTTGCATGTTCCCTCAAAGGTTGTGACAAACACTCGGGAGAGGTCCTCCCAAGTGTAGATGCTGCTGGGTGCCAACTGATTTAGCCACGCTCTGGCTGAGCCCTCTAACATGAGAGGCAAATGCTTCATAGCCACCTCATCATTGCCACCGCCAATCTATACAGCCACTCTGTAATCTTCAAGCCAAGTGTCAGGTTTAGACTCACCGGTGAACTTGCTGACTCCCGTCGCCAACCTGAAGTTGGGAGGAATCACCGCAGCTCTGATGGCTCGACGGAAACACTCTGGCCCCGAAGCATGTACTCTGCTGCTGGCAGGCGCATCCCTGTCGTGGCCTTCTCGATGAGCTCTGTTTCTGTCAACCAAACCTTGAACGAGGATGGATCTCGCATCAAAGCCTGGGTCCCTGGGGTCGACTGGAATCCTCCGCCCAACACTATGAGGGCGTCTGTCATCTTGCTGTCGAGGCACATACGACCCACTCCTCGGGGGAGGGGTTGGCACTTGACGTCGATCATCACGATCAAATCGGTGATCATACTGCTCATTTCTTCTGTACTGATCGTGTCGGTCTCCACGTCCCTCACGCCTCGGGGGCGATCTCGGGCTGTGAGCCGACTGGACTATATCCATTGCGACGGATCGACTGTGGATCCTATTCCGTGACTGAGAAACAACGGAATTCTGGTTTCCCGCCGCCCGGAGCAACGCTCTGATCTGCAACAAGCCCCTGCCAGCCTCTGACTGGGAGGGCTGAATAGATTCTGCTATACGGGCCGCGGCGGCCAAATTCTGAACTGGGGTTCGATATACCTGTGTCGGCGGGAAGAGCTGACGTCGACTGGACTCGGGAGCTCGCTGACGCTCTTGCTCATCGAGTATTCACTGGAGATTCTCCAGTCGAGTGCGCTCGGCCAAGTTAGCCAAGCGCGCGTCCTCCAAGGCCCAGGCCTCGGGGGTTTCTCTGACGATAGGAGTGTGGAGTGCGTCCATGTTTTGGCGGCGAAGCTCCTCTCGCTGCAATGACGTGAGAGGTTCGGGGAGATACTCATCGTGGGGATGCGACGGGTCGCCCCCACCCGTGCCTCCATCAGCGCGAGGGAAACCGGGAGGACTGTGTGTTCCATCGACCGCCAGAACCTCAGCCGTTGGGTCGCTGCTGTCGCACTTGGATGTGGTCTCCGCGGAGCCAGTCGAACAGGCCGTAGAGGGATTCGTCGGGCTCGATTGCCGCGACTTCTTGGACGGCCGACTGGCGAGCCACGGCATGCCTCACCCACCTCTAAAGTCTCGACCGACCGGAGCGCTTGCGCTGATGGGAGACAGGGCGGGGAGACGACATGGGGGCCGACCGATACTGGGTCGACGGCTGCCGCAGGAGGACGCCATGAACGCATGCGCGGAAGTGCGTCGCACCGCGGACGGGGAGCGCGTCGATGTCGAGTGGAGCCTCCTGAAGCCAAGCGGAGTCGTCGGCGATGAACGTGAGCGCGCCGAGACGGATCTTGTGGCCCGCCACCAAAACTCCGCACGAAACCATGATCAAAGGGATCGGAAAAAATCGCAACTTCTCCAACTAGGCGATAAGATTCCTGCCCCACGGTGGGCGCCAACTGTCGTGGTTCTAACTCTGACAGTGATGTAGGGGGTGTGTATGGAGAGGCTAGGTCTCAGCTATGGAGAGGTTGTAAACACACCAGGATGTACGAGTTCAGGCCCTTCGCGGAGGAAGTAACAGCCCTACGTCTCGGTGCCTGGAGGCGGTCGATTGGATTATAGGTGTGTGAATAACAGGGGTGCCAACCTTTCATACTGAGGAGGGGGGTGGCTTATATAGAATTCGCCAGCCCTCTCCTGCCCTCAGTAATATAGGGTTTAAGGAACATTAAGGTTGGGCGTTACTGGTAACGCCCCTAATAAAGTGCTATGATGACCATAAAGACTATTTAATGACCGACCGTTTGCCTGCGGAGTGACTTTAGATCTCCTGGCAGTCGAGTGGTTGGCTTCGTGGTCGAGTGATGGCTTCCTGGCCGAGTGTCTTGAATCCGTCGAGTGAGATACCTTCAAGTCGATTGAAAGGTGACTTCTTCCAGGGATGTCCTTGGGTAGGGCTCTTATGACAGGTCCATGCCCCTACCCTAGGTACCTAGCTTCATTAGTACTTACAGACAGTAGCAAGTGACCGTTAATTTATCGAGGGCCTTTTGATTGAACCACTGGAAGAACTCCTCAAATGGAACAGTCAACAAATCAATTCCAATGAGGTCGTGCTCCTCTTTAACTCTCAGATACAAAGTATTCGTCCCCCCAGACTCTCTGCAGGTTTTCATGTATCAATCATGGAATCTTCGCATCATCGTTGTTAGAGATTTTTCATCTTTGACAAGAGGCTTCCTGTAATGGTATTGGTGTTCTTCCACCTCAAAGAAATCATAATGTACATCGTCGGGCAGGTAATCTTCAAGATTGCTATAACCGGGCACCATCCCCGGATCATTAGCGACGATATCGCTAGACACCTTGAGCGGGGGGCACGATTGGTCCGCTTGTTCACCGAGCTGGGAAATTTTTTTCCTAACTCGTCGTTCTGCTAACCTTTGATCACTGATAGTATTTCTCGACCGCTCCGCTTCGATATATACCTTTGCAGTAATGCGATCATAGTTGGTTTTCGGCGGAGACTTTGGTGGTTTCCTCACACTACTAGGGAAAACCTTATACACAAAATCTTAGCAGCAGCGCGGTCTAAAAACAGACGCTACTGCTAATTAGCAGCAACGAGCTTTAGAAAAAAGCGCTGCTAATGACTGAGTAGCAGTAGCGCTCTAGGTGAAAAGAGCGCTACTACTATAATTGCCATGGTGTTGCCTCCAGGAAAGATATAGTAGTAGCGCCCTTCCCGTGGACGCGCTACTGCTAAAGAACTTAGTAGCAGAGGTTTTGCTCAAAACTCGCTGCTGCTAAGTATGACCGCAACTAATTAAGTTTAGTCCCATACTGCTAAGCAAACAAGGTGTTTACCACCTTAAATATGTTGCTTCTCAACCTATCTCGAGCACTTGGTCTTCATTGAACTATATGTGTATGATTTGTGGTTGCAATATGAATCCTCGCCTGTACCTATACAGGTACAGTGAGGATTCATGTTGACTATTTAGATTGTACACAAAAAGATCGATGATGATCAATGTATATTTTTGATGTTTTTACTAAACAAAAGAAATAACTGTTTCCATTAGCAGTAGCGGTTTTCCCCAAAACGCGTTGTAGATAAGTTAGCTATAGCGCGTCTTCTGTACGTGCGCTACTGCTAGTTCGAGTTAACCACTCCCCGCATCAAAATTTCACTAAGTCCTCCTTCCCCCCCACCCCACTGGCATGTTCCCCTACTCCCTGTCGCCGCCGCCCGAGCCCGAGCGCGTCTGCGCCCTCGCCGCCGCCGCCGCCGCCCGCCCTCAACCTCACCGCCGCCGCTCTCGACCACACTGTCGCCTCCCTCGACCTCACCGCCGCCGCCCTCGATCGAGCCCGCCGAGCCCGCCGCCTAGGACCGCCGCCCTCCCGATCCCGAGCCCGCCCTCGCCGCCCCTCCGTCGCCGAGCACCTCCCCGCCACCGTCTCTCCCTCTGTAAGCCCCCCACCCCTCCCCAACCCCCTCTCTCTTTGCTTAGTTAGTAGATGATTTTAGTAGTAGTAGATGTTAATTTAGGGTTCATAGATAATGATTTTTAGAAGTAGTGGATATTAATTACTAGTAGTGATGGTAAACTAGTTGTATAATTAGCAGTAGTACATGTTAATTAGTAGTAGATGTAGTAGTTAGATGTTAATTAGTTGTAGTAGATGTGCTAGTTTCTTTCTATTTATAGTAAGTTTATATTTAGTAAGAACTAGTTGAATTAATAGAACTAGTTTAGTTTTAGTTGAACTAGTTAAGTTTTAGTTGAACTAGTATAGTAAGTAAATTAATAACTAGTTGAAGTACTTCATTTTCAGAAAGAACTAGTTTTTTTTCTTTTTATACTAAGTTTATATTTAGTAAGAACTAGTTGAATTAATAGAACTAGTTGAACATGCCATATTTGGTGTGATTTTTTAGTTTAAGCAATTATTTCATGTTTTGGTTACACCTCCGACTGGCCTATGTTTTGCCGGAGTGTTGATTAATTTCCGTTCCGGCAAATTTCAGGCGCTCGATATGTCCTTTTTAAGCAAAGGTCATGTCGGATTTTTTCGTGAATTCTGGCATGACTTGTGCTAGAGTATGTACAAGTTTAATCTTTGAATTATGAATGTAGGAATGTCGTACTCGGACGACGACAGTCTCCCGGGGGAGTGCAGTTGGTGCCACGATGATCGACGTATGTGCGACAGGTTCGTTCAGCTGGATGAAGATCGGCGCTTCAGCATTAAGCTCGAGGAGACCTTCGATGTTGAAACGGTACGCAACAACGACAAGTGTTTTTTTTCGTAATTAAGCATGACTTCAACTATTTCAACATCTAATTTTCATCTTTTACAATTCGACTAGCTTATCCCATGCCATGCAAGACGCTATGTCTTGGAGAGGATGGGTTTTGAAGACCATGAAAATTTTCAAACAAAGAAAATACACCTAAGGACCCATCATGATATCGATTTTGAAGTAAATCTGTACAATTCTCAGAGCGTAACCCATTTTGGTTGCCCAAATTGGGAAGCACTTTGTATAATGTATGGTTTTTATGAGGGTATGATTGTCAGCATGGATCTTGGTGATCCTGACATCGAGCAAGACAATATGGACATTTGGGTCCTTGTTGATACGCTTCCGATTGTACTGCAATGTGAGTTTCTCAAACATAGTTATTAACTAATTTATATTGTTTATTTAAAAATAGTTGACAGCTTATTTCCATTGACAGCTTATTTTGAATCTTCAAAGAATGTGCAGAAGATGGTAGACAAAACCCACTACACTGATGGCTCTGAATTAACTTATAAGGAGAAAAATCATCTGATTGCTTATTGTACTTTTTTTGAGAATTACAATACCTATTATGGAACTCCTCCAAATTATGGTGAATACGTGCCACTAGTGCATGTGTTGAACCACGATAACTTCTATGGAGATACCCTGGTAAGATATTTTACTATTAGGACATCCGTGCATCTTTTGCATACTTCTAAAACTAGTACATCATTGCTAACTACGAAGTTATTACTATGTTTTTCAACAGAAAATCCTGATGGATTGTGTGCCTCATCTGATGTATTACAATGGTCGCCTTGAAGTTCTGAACCTACAGCCAGGTAATCCTACGGATCTCACCTGTGCATATCGAATTTCTGAAACCGGTGAACACATGCTAATGAAAGAGTGGAAAAACTGTTTGGACATTCGTAAGGAGGTTCTTGGAAGCAACATTAAGCGAAAGGCAAGAATTGGAGATAGGATAATCTGCATTCTCCATAATGGAGAGCGAGGGGCTATCTTGTTTTTTGCTATTTTACCTTAGAGAATATAGTAGGTCCTAAGAGAATGTAGTAGGTCCTATGAGGTACAATATGTTTATTATGTGATACAATGTGTTAGAGTTGAAGATGTGAGGAGTACTTGTGATTACGACTAGTGACCAATGATATGATGATGATGATGATAAGTTGTTAATGATATGATGATGATGATATTTATTATATCATTGGGTGAAAGAACCGCGGATTAGTTTCAAGTGGATGTCCTTCCACTTGAAACTAGTCCACACGGTTCTTTCACCCCGTGATGTAATAACTGATTATGATGTAAAAACAATTTGTAAATTCCTGTTGTATGAAAATTTGTGTAAAGGTGTACGAATACAACATGAAATAAAAAAGAAATAAAATACGAAATAATAGTAGCAGCGCGGGCAGAGAGAAGCGCTACTACTAATTACCAGCAGCGCTCCTCCTGGAAATTGCTGCTACTAAGTCGATTTAGCCGTAGCGTGGGTGGAGGAACGCTACTGCTATTCGTTAGCTGTAGCGCCTTATCAGTAGCGCACCACCCCGCGCTACTGATAGGTCTAAAACCCGCGCTGCTGCTAGCCTTTTCCCTAGTAGTGTCTTGGCATAGAGTGTGCGCTTTGCTTTCACCCGGACTACCTTCTCCTCCGAAGGTGGATGTCTCTTTGCTTTCACCCCTTCAAAGAAGTCATTCACTTCTTTTTCCACGATCTTCGTGTTTTCTTCCATGGTCCTCTCGTATGGTAACTTCTCTAGAGGCTTGAGGTGGACTGAATCTGTATTGCATGCGTCTGGCTGTACTGCTAGACGCCGGAGCGGCTGCGGCTGCGGCTGTCTTCTTTCGTGCTTGCTTACGAGGCGGAGGAGAAGGACTACGACGTGCCGGAGCAGCCGGGGCGGCGGCGGGTCTCTTCCGCCCTTCCTGGCGAGGCGGATAAGGAGGAGGCTGGTGGCTGCTCGGGCGCGCCGGCGCAAGCGGAGAAGAAGGCGGAGTGCCGCCACGCGCCGAAGAAGGAAGCTGGTGGCTGCTCGGGCACACCGGCGCAGGCGGGGAAGGAGGCGGAGTGCCGCCACATGCTGGAGAAGGAGGCTGAGTGCCCTGATCACTCGCCGGAGGAGGAGGCGGTGGAGGAGGCGGAGTGCCCTGACTCGCCGGAGGAGGAGGAGGCGGAGGCGTCCAGTTCGGAAGGTTGATGAGCTTCTTCCGCCATAGGCATGGAGTCTTCAGACAAGAACCCAGCCGAGTTTCCCCGTCACCCGTAGGGCGGTCAAGCTGGAGTTCCTCAAATCCTTCTGTGATTTCATCCACCATCACCCTAGAAATATCCTTTTGGAAATGGCCAGCAGTGAAAAGTTGCGCCAGGTTCAGGAGGTGCAACAGAGCCAACAGCCGCCTTGACTTTGAATTCCATCCACTGCGTCATAAGGTGGCAATTCTGAGACTCCGTGATAGCATCCATGGGGTAGCTAGCAGGAGCCGTGAAGACAGGCTCCTGAAGCAGCTCTGTGGAAGCCACACTACTTCTCCGCTGAGATGGCGGGGTAGCTTTGGGTGTAGCAGCTTCGGCAGGTCGCGCGCTTCGGGCCTCGTCTCGTTCCTCTAGCGCTTGTACCCTTGCGTGCAGCGCCTGTAGTTGGGTCAACTCCTTTTTCTTCTTCCTCTCGCGGCGTTTGTAACCGCCTGCGTCGGAAAATCCAGCCTTCCACGAAAGGAAGCCTAGCGTGCCTCGTGTCCGTCCGGGGTGCTCAGGATTCCCGAGGGCCTCTGTGAGCTCGTCGTTCTCTCTGTCCGAAACGAACGTCCCTTGCTGCGCCTTTTCGATATACTCCTGAAGCTTCTCGATGGGTGTGTTCAGCTGCTCGTTGGTCCAAATGCACTTCCCTCACTAGTAGAAAAGGGGGCAATGGTCCAGGCCGGGTCAGCCCATTAGTCCCGGTTCAGTCCAGAACCGGGACCAATGGGGGCATTGGACCCGGTTTGTGAGCCCAGGGGGCCGGCCGGGCCATGTGGGCCATTGGTCCCGGTTCGTCTGGACCTTTTGGTTCCGGTTGGTGGGACGAACCGGGATCAATGGGACTCACTCCTGGCCCACCACCATTGGTCCCGGTTGGTGGCTTGAACCGGGACCAAAGGCTCCCCTCGCGTATACCCCCTCGCGTAAGAGCAGAGCACACTGCTCTGTTTTTTTCTGGCCGAGAGGGAGAGGGCTTGGTGGTGCTCTAGCTCACCTCCTATGCACACAAGGTGTTCCATGGAATGCCCGAGCCACACTACTTAAGGTTTCTCCTCTCCAAGCTCGACCTCCAAGCTCGACCTCCAAGCTCCATTTTCCTCAATATTTGTCTAGGTTTAGCGGTCCATCACGCCCCGTCCCCGTCTTCACCACCATCGATCACCCGCGTCGAGCTCATCGCCGGCACCACCGTGGTGAGCCTCTTGTTCTTATCTTCTTTCTGAAAGGAAAAATATTCTTACTTGTATGTTTACATAGATACTTGTATTATTTTCTTACTTTTATTATTGCATCTTATATTGTGCGATGGTTTTGGTATCCGCCCCCATCGGCCTTCATCCTGTCTATGATTCGGATGTGGTATATATATTATCTTTATAACTATTGGTTCATTTATTGTTTATGAAAATTATGCCGACCAACGTGACATAGACTTTATTTATGTAGGATGTATGTGAATCGGAAATTCCAACCGACCCTATTGTCGAGAGGTTAAATTTAGTTGAAGAAGAAAACAATTTGTTGAAGGAAAAAATAAAAAAATTGAGGAGGAGAAGATGATATTGGAGTTGCATGTTGCGGATGTCGTCGATGATCACAAGATCAAGATGGATGCAATGCGCTTGAAGATTAGAAAGATTAGAAAATATGCCATTCATACCGAGGCTTGGTATCATTATGCCGTTGGATCAATTGTTACCTTGGTTGCGATTATGATCGCGTTTGTTTTCGCATTGAAATGTTTTACATAGTTTCAATGTATGGTTTAATTAATTAGATGCTCTGGAGAGCTATATGTTGTTAGATGAGAACTATGTATGTACTTTGGTTTTAATGTGATGATGAACTTCTATTAATCTGGACACTTAATTATATATAATGCACGCAGATGAACCGGCAATGGATGTACGGTGACAGACACACCTAAGAGTACATTAAGGGCATGCATGAGTTTCTCGATGCGGCTGAGGCAAACAAGCAGAATGGTTTTATGTGTTGTCCATGCACTGAATGTGGGAATACGAGGTCTTACTCTAACCGGAAAATCCTTCACTCCCACCTGCTTTACAAGGGTTTCATGCCACACTACAATGTTTGGACAAGGCACGGAGAAATAGGGGTTATGATGGAAAACGACAAAGAAGAAGAGTACGATGACAACTATGTGCCCCCTGAATACGGTGATGCTGCAACGGGGGGAGCTGGTGAAGATCAAGAGGAACCAGACGATGTGCCCAATGATGCTGCAACGGGTGAAGCTGCTGAAGATCAAGAGGAACCAGACGATGTGCCCGATGGTGATGATCTCCGCCGGTTCATTGTCGATGCAAGGACGCAATGCGACAGTCAAAAGGAGAAGCTGAAGTTCGATCGCGTGTTAGAGGATCACAAAAAAGGGTTGTACCCCAATTGCGAAGATGGCAACACAAAGCTCGGTACCGTACTGGAATTGTTGCAGTGGAAGGCAGAGAATGCTATGGCTGACAAAGGATTTGAGAAGCTACTAAAAATATTGAAGAAGAAGCTTCCAAAGGATAACGAATTGCCCGACAGTACATACGCAGCAAAGAAGGTCGTATGCCCTCTAGGATTGGAGCTGGAGAAGATACATGCATGCCCTAATGACTGCATCCTCTACCGCGGTGCATACAAAGATCTGAACGCATGCCCGGTATGCGGTGCATTGCGGTATAAGATCAGACGAGATGACCC
Organism: Triticum urartu; assembly: GCF_003073215.2. Lineage (NCBI taxonomy): Eukaryota > Viridiplantae > Streptophyta > Magnoliopsida > Poales > Poaceae > Triticum > Triticum urartu. The sequence continues at coordinate 39,353,540 of NC_053028.1, read as the reverse complement.
TAGTGATGTTGACGGCGAGCCCCCCAGGAAGAGGGTTCCTGCGAAGGTGATGTGGTATGCTCCTATAATACCACGGTTGAAACATCTGTTCACAAACGAAGAGCATGCCAAGTTGAGGCGATGGCACAGTGAGGACCGGAAGAAAGACGGGAAGTTGAGAGCACCCGCTGATGGGTCGTACTGGAGAAAAATCGAGAGAAAGTACTGGGATGAGTTTGCAAAGGACCCAAGGAATGTATGGTTTGCTTTAAGCGCGGATGGCATTAATCCTTTCGGGGAGCAGAGCAGCAATCACAACACCTGGCCCATGACTCTATGTATGTATAACCTTCCTCCTTGGATGTGCATGAAGCGGAAGTTCATTATGATGTCAGTTCTCATCCAAGGCCCTAAGCAACCCGAAACCGACATTGATGTGTACCTAAGGCCATTAGTTGAAGAACTTTTACAGCTGTGGAATGGAAACGGTGTACGTACATGGGATGAGCACAGACAGGAGGAATTTAACCTAAAGGCATTGTTGTTCGTGACCATCAACGATTGGCCCGCTCTCAGTAACCTTTCAGGACATACAAACAAAGGATACCACGCATGCACGCACTGTTTAGATGACACTGAAAGTATATACCTGGACAAATGCAGGAAGAATGTGTACCTGGGCCATCGTCGATTTCTTCTGACCAACCATCAATATCGAAAGAAAGGCAAGCATTTCAAAGGCGAGGCAGATCACCGGAAGAAGCCCGCCATGCGTACCGGTGATCACGTACTTGCTATGGTCAATGATTTACACGTAATCTTTGGAAAGGGTCCCGGCGGACTAGCTGTTCCGAATGACACTAAGGGACACGCACCCATGTGGAAGAGGAAATCTATATTTTGGGACCTACCCTACTGGAAAGACCTAGAGGTCCGCTCTTCAATCGACGTGATGCACATGACGAAGAACATTTGCGTGAACCTGCTAGGCTTCTTGGGTGTGTATGGGAAGACAAAAGATACACCTGAGGCACGGGAGGACCTGCAACGTTTGCACCAAAAAGACAGCATGCCTCCGAAGCAGTATAAAGGTCTAAACAGCTACGCTCTTACGAAAGAAGAGAAAAAATCTTCTTTGAATGCCTGCTCAGTATGAAGGTCACGACTGGCTTCTCGTCGAATATAAAGGGAATAATAAATATGCCAGAGAAAAAGTTTCAGAACCTAAAGTCTCATGACTGCCCGTGATTATGATGCACGTCCTAGTTCCCACCATCCTTCTTCAATATCATGACGCACGTCCTAGTTCATCTAGTCGACGAGATTGTCATCCTGGGGCCCGTATTTCTACACAATATGTTCCCCTTTGAGAGGTTCATGGGAGTCCTAAAGAAATATGTCCGTAACCGCGCTAGGCCGGAAGGAAGCATCTCCATGGGCCATCAAATAGAGGATGTTATCGGGTTTTGTGTTGACTTCATTCCTGGCCTTAAGAAGATAGGTCTCCCTAAATCGCGGTATGAGGGGAGACTGACTGGAAAAGGCACTCTTGGAAGTGACTCAATAATATGCAGGGACGGATATTCTTGGTCTCAAGCACACTACACAGTTCTACAGAAATCTACCTTGGTGACCCTGTATGTCGATGAACACAAGAACAGTCTACGCTCCAAACTCCCGGAGCAGTGCGACGACTGGATTACATGTGAACACATCAGGACTTTCAGCAGTTGGTTGGAAACACGTCTCAGAGGTGACAACACTGTTTGTGATGAGCTGTACTTGTTGTCCAGGGGACCATCTTTGACTGTATTGACATACAAAGGATACGAGATAAATGGGAATACATTTTACACGATCGCCCAAGATCAAAAGAGCACCAACCAAAACAGCAGTGTCCGCTTTGATGCAGCAACCGAGAGCGGAAAGGACACATATTATGGTTACATAGTGGACATATGGGAACTTGACTACGGACATGATTTTAAGGTCCCTTTGTTTAAGTGCAAATGGGTCAATCTGTCAGGCGGCGGGGTACAGGTAGACCCATAGTACGGAATGACAACCGTGGATCTAAAAAATCTTGGGTACACTGACGAACCGTTCGTCCTAGCCAATGATGTGGCACAGGTTATCTATGTGAAGGACATGTCTACCAAACCGAGAAAAAGGAAAGATAAGGAAGCGAATACATCATATGATGAGCCAAAGCGCCACATGGTTCTTTAAGGAAAAAGGGATATCCTGGGAGTGGAGGGCAAGACAGACATGTCTGAAGATTATGAAAAGTTTCATGAAATTCCTCCCTTCAATGTCAAGGCTGACCCAAGCATCCTGATAAACGATGAATATTATCCATGGTTACGGCGCAATAAGCAAATGACACAAGCGAAGAAAAAGAGAAGACTTTCACCCGCAACTACTATGATGATACCATGCCAACTTTGTAACACACGAGTATGCTATGCCAACTTTTTCAGAGTTCATTTGAAAACTATGAATTTAGGTCGAATTTTCTCTATAGGTGCATCTATGTTCATTTTTTTAGTAAAGTTAATCACAAACTTGTGATTCACACAAATTTCAACGAATTCAAATTTTAACTATTCAAATTTGAAAACTAATGGCACTACCAGAAATTTTATATTTTTTCTAATACTAATGGCACTAACAGAAAGTTTATAATTTTGCTGACCTAAAAGCAAAAAAGAATTAAAAAATAAAGCAAAAAACAAAAGAAAATAAATAATACAGAAAACAAAACAAAAAAACTGAAAAAAATAAAAATAGCAACAATAAGTATTTTGTTGTAAGTAGAAACAAAATAAAATAAATAAAGCAACAAAGAAAACAAAAAAAAACTAAAAAAGTGTTTTCAAATTTGAAAACTAATGGCACTAACAGAAAGTTTATAATTTTTCCAAAACTAAAAGCATAAATAATTAAAAAATAAAGCAAAAAAAAGAAAATAAATAAATAATGCAGAAAACAAAACAAAAAAACTGGAAAAAAATAGGCACTAAAAGCAAAAAAAACAAAAAAAGTGTTTTCAAATTTGAAAACTAATGGCACTAATAGAAAGTTTATAATTTTTGTGACCCAAAAGAAGAAAGAAATCACTAAAAAACTATAAGTATTTTGTTCTAAGTAGAAATGAAAAAAAAAATAGCAAAAAAGAAAAAAAATGCCTATTATATTTTTTATGACTAACTAAAATTACCAAATTGAGCATAATGATAAAACACAATAATATTAAATAGCAGGAAAAAATGACTCAAAAATCAATTTTTATAGTAAAGTTATTCATAAACTAGTGATTCACACAAATTTAAAAAATTCAAATTTAAACTATTAAAATTTTAAAAGTAATGGCACTAACAAAAAGTTTATAATTTTTGTGACCTAAAAGAAAAAATCACTAAAAAACTATAAGTATTTAGTTCTAAGTAGAAATGAAAAAAAAAGTAAAAAAAAATGCCACCTACTGGGCCACCACGGCCTGAATACGACTAGAAGCCCATCCATGGGCCCGGATTCAGGCCCGCAGAAGGCCCAACAGGCCCACAGGCATTGCGGTGTTAGATTAGGCCCAGGGGCCTGCAGTTCTGAGGAGTTCGATGGAGATGGCGGGGCAGCGCTTATAAACAGGTGTGGCCGCTCCTCAGGTAGCGAGGGGGGACTAAACATCCCACCGCATCGTGGCTTTGGCAGGCGCAGGCCTTTGGTCCCGGTTGGTGCTGCTTGTTTATTGTATAATATAAATATCATAATAGAATGTAAATTCTCATGCATGTTTACATGTTGAGGTGGTTTTTTATTATGCATGATTGCATGTTGTGGTGCACCTTCCTCCATGCATGTTGAATGATGAGGTGGCATACTTGCATGTTATCTTCTATTTCTTTCAACATGGGGCGCGCGGCGCGCGTCGGGGCAGGGTGGCGAGCGGCTTCGGGCGAGGGCACGGCCGACGGCGTGCGGGCGGCGACGGCGACCTCGGGCGGCTAGGGGAGGCGACGGCGACGTCGGGGCAGGGGCCGGCGTCGAGGAGCAGAGCAGCAGCCTGGCGGCGTTGGAGAAGAATGGCGGGTGGGGGGAAATTTCCCAAGTGTTTGGTTATCTTCTATGTCTAAATAGCCAGCCCGCCCGTCATCGTCGCCTTGCCCCGCCCGTCGCCGTCGCCCCTGCCTCGCCCGTCGTCGTCGCCCCGCCCCGCCCGTCGCCGTTGGTCCGGCCGGCGCCCCTCCCCTGTTTTTTTCATATATTATATGCTTGTGTATATTGCTTCTTTGTGTATATTATGTATATATGTCAGTATATATATTGTGTATATTGCTTCTTTTCAGATTTTTTTTCATATATATGTTTGTATTTTGTATTTTGCTTTTTTATAAAAATGTATATATCTTTGTATATTCTCTGTGTATATATGTTCATATATGCAAAAGTTAGATTTAAATATTTAGAAAAGGATTATCTATATATGTTCTCTGATTTAGTACATTTTAGGTTAGTTTCATTTCTAGAAAAGTTTTATGTATTTAGGAGAGGAAAAAGGAAAATAAGAAGAGGAAAAAGGAGAAGAAGAGGAGAGGAAGAAAAGGAAGAGGAGAAGAAGAAAAAATAAAAATTCTATTCCTTTCTTCTTCTCCTCTTTTTTTCTTCTTTTTTTCTTCGATCTTCTACTCTATTCCTTTCTTCTTCTCCTCTTTTTATTTCTTCTTCGTATTCTTATGTTTTATCGGGTCTGTCATCGTCGATATACCCCTCCCGATAACTTCAACACGAGGGGGGGTCGATATACCCCCTCCCGATAACTTCAACACGAGGGGGGGTCGATATACCCCCTCCCGATAACTTCAACACGAGGGGGGTTGATATATATACCACCTCCCGATAACTTCAACACGAGGGGGGGTCGATATACCCTAAATAGCAAGTATCGTCGGTGTGAGATACATGTGGCCGTCGGTGTCGGACAGTACATCCACGTCCCACAAGTGACGCGGGCGTTCTTCTCCTCTTTTTTTTTCTTCTTCCTCTTTTTTTATCGGGAACGAGGGTCGTCGAGGGTCAGGGTCGCTGAGCGGTAGAGGAAACCCTAAATAGCAAGTATCGTCAATGTGAGATACATGTGGCCGTCGGTGTTTGGACACTACATCCACGTCCCACAAGTGGCGTGGGCTTCGACGCCCACGTTACTTGTGGGACGTGGATATAGTGTCCGACACAGACGGCCACATGTATCTCACACCCACCTCTTTTTTTTTCTTCTTCCTCTTCTTTTTTTATCCTTGAAGCGTTGTCGAGGCCACCCCAAACCCTAGAGAAGCAGCATTGAGGCCACCCCAAACCCTAGAGAAGCAGCGTCGAGGCCACTAATTAATATTAGTTCTACGTTTGCCACTAATATATCCATCTGTTATGTCTGAATAATAATTGCCATGTTGTAAATATTTGTAGAAACTATGGACACCGCCCGAGACGAAGTACAAGAAGAGTTGTTGGGGGACATAATCGCACGAGGAAGTGATGCCGTCTACTCGTTGTTTCTCAACGACACCGATGGTCTGGAAGCAGCTGGCTATGATTATGATGGCTCCGGTGACCTAATGCCAGTGCAAGAAGGAGACCGTGAGGACGGCTCCGGTGACACAATGCCAGTGCAAGAAGGAGACCGTGATGACGCCTCCGGTCCACCCCCCCCTCCCTGCCACACCGCCCCCCGGCCCCGCAACACCGCCACCCCCCCCCACCCCCGCATCAGTAAATGACCACCCCCCACCTCCACCGTCACTTCTCCACACACCCCCCTCCCTGACCCACACCTCCTTATAATGCCCTTCGACAGATTTGTAGATATTGTAATAAAGATAGAAACAAAGAAAGAAAACGGACATATCCAGCTTCCAACGAGCACGCAAGCACTGAGAAGAAGTGATAGATGAGATAACGAAACAAATTTCAATGACGAATAAATTAATCACACGGACCCACCGCGCCCCCCCCGCTCATCCCGCCCCCCCCCCCATGGCCCCCCGCGATGACCAGCGCGCTCCCCCCCCCCCCTCCCCCCCCACCGTCCCGCGTCCATCTACCCCCCCCCCCCCCCCCCCCCCCGTGCCCCCCCCCCCCCCAAAAAAAACACCATGTAACAGACAATGCCCAATAGTTATTTACCTATTACCCCATCCATTTAGTAAAGAACATCTTCCAGGCGGGACTAGTCCGTAGGGTTCCTTCCCTGGAGCCCATGCTCAAGGTGGCATGTCGAGTGGGGGCTGTGAGGAGGGACAAGAAGGGGAAGCGCGAGGCGGCCGGGAAGACAGGGGCTGGGGGAGTAGCAGAAAATAAACAAAAACTCATCCTTAGTCTTCACCTCCCGACTCCGAATATTCGTAAGAACGCTAGCTTCGGTTCACGGCTGTGGTACAACAGTTCCCGGGACCGACCGCAACGAAACGGCAGAATTTCTTTTACATTAAACCAAGAACCCCTTTCTCACCCCACGATACTTGCTATTTAGGGTTTCCTCTACCGCTCGGTGACCCTCGACGACCCTCGTTCCCGATAAAAAAAAGAGGAAGAAGAAGAAAAAAAGAGGAGAAGAAAGAATAGAGGAGTTCTACTCCTCTATTCTTTCTTCTCCTCTTTTTTTTTCTTCCTCTTCTTTTTTTAATCCTTGAAGCGTTGTCGAGGCCACCCCAAACCCTAGAGAAGCAGCATGAGGCCACCCCAAACCCTAGAGAAGCAGCGTCGAGGCCACTAATTAATATTAGTTCTAGTTTCGTTTGCCACTAATATATCCATCTGTCATGTTTGAATAATAATTGCCATGTTGTAATATTTGTAGAAACTATGGACACCGCCCGAGACGAAGTACAAGAAGAGTTGTTGGGGGACATAATCGCACGAGGAAGTGATGCCGTCTGCTCGTTGTTTCTCAACGACACCGATGGTCTGGAAGCAGCTGGCTATGATTATGATGGCTCCGGTGACCTAATGCCGGTGCAAGAAGGAGACCGTGAGGACGGCTCCGGTGACACAATGCCGGTGCAAGAAGGAGACCGTGATGACGTCTCCGGTGACCGAACCGAGTCCGGCCAGGTATATATATTAGTTAAGCTTCTGCTGACTAGCTAATTGATGCATTCATTGTTTTGGTATGTACACATATTAATTAAGTCTTTGTTCTTTTTTCTAGCCCTCCGGATCGAGCACAACTTCGGTAAAGAGACGAGGCCCGAAGAAAAAGTTGAGCTCGGATGAAAAGTTTGAGATCATAGCAATCGCGCCCGACGGCCAACTGATTGAACCCCTCCGGACAAAGAGCGCATTTGTTGCTCAGTGCGGGTTTTGGTTAGGGACAAGATCCCGATCAGCATCCAGCAATGGTTAAAGCCGGCTACAGAAGACCCTGAGGTGTCTTATGTCAATGATATGCAGAAAAATGATCTTTGGACTGAGCTGAAGTCAAATTTCACCCTACCGCCAGAGGATGATCCGGAGAAGCCAGTTAAAGAGCAATTAATCAAGTCTTTTGCTCTTAAGAGGATGGCAGAACTATTCAGGAGGTGGAAGAAAGAGCTGAATAAGTTTGTCAAAAATAAAGAGACACCAGAATTCAAGGGCAGATATGAGAAGATCAGAGATCACTGGCCTGCATTTGTGGCCCACAAGACATCGGAAAAGAGTAAGAAGATGTCGGCGACAAACAAGCAAAATGCTGCGAAGAAGAAGCATCACCATCGCACGGGGTCAGGTGGCTACCTCGTAGCCCGGCCTAAGTGGGCCAAGACTGAGAATGATCTGGTTGATAAAGGGATCGAACCAGAGACAATTAACTGGCCAGACCGTTGCCGGACTTGGTTCTTCGGGGCTGGCGGAACCTTGGACCCTGTATCAGGGAAGTGCATTTGGACGAACGATCAAATGGACATACCAGTCAAGAAGCAATCGTATATCGAAGCAGCGCAGCAAGGGACGTTCTTCCAGACAGAGAGAACGACGAGCTCACAATGGCCCTCGGGAATCCTGAGCACCCTGGACGGACACGAGGCACGCCAGGCTCCATTCCGTGGAAGGTTGGGTTTCCGGACGCAGGCGGTTACAAATGCCACGAGAGGAGGAAGAAAGTGGAGCAGACCCAACTGCAGGCGCTGCACACTAGGGTACAAGCGATAGAGGAACGAGAATCAAATCACAGCAAACGAACTGCCGAAGCATCCCCCGAAGCTACCCCGCCATCTCAGTGGAGAAGCAGCGTGGCTTCCACCAGGCTGCTTCAGCCGGAGCATGTCTTGTCGGCTCCTGCCAGCTATCCCGTGGATGCTATCACGGAGTCTCAAAATTGCCACCTTATGACGCAATGGATTAATATGAAGGTCAAGGCGGCTGTTGGCTCTGTTTTTCCTACTGAACCCAGCGCAACTTTTCACTGCCGGCCGATTCCAGAAGGATATGCTAGGGTGATGGTTGATGAAATAACGGAGGGATTTGAGGACCTCCAGCTTGACCACCCTACCCGTGAAGGGGAGACTCGGCTGGGTTCTACTCTCAAGACTCCATGCCTATGGCGGAAGGAGCTCATCAACCTTCTGAACTGGACGCCTCCGCCTCCTCCTCCTCCTCCGGCGAGTCAGGGCACTCCGCCTCCTCCACCGCCTCCTCCTCCGGCGAGTGACGATCAGGGCACTCGGCCGGCTCCTTCTCCGGCGCGTGGCGGCACTCCGCCTCCTTCTCCGCCTGCGCCGGCGCGCCCGACAGCAGCCAGCCTCCTCCTTCTCCGCCTCGTCAGCAAGGGCGGAAGAGACCTGCCGCCGCTCCGGCTGCTCCGGCGCGTCGTAGTCCTTCTCCTCCGCCTCGTAAGCAAGTAAAGAAGACAACCGCTCCGTCTGCTCTGCCGGCGTCTAGCAGTACAAGCCAGAGGCGGGAGGACATACAGATTCGGTCCTTCTCTGAAGACTCCAGAGAAGTTACCATACGAGAGGACCCCGGAGGAGAACGCCGAGATCGCGCGAGAAGAAGTGAGGAACTTCTTTGAAGGGGTGAAAGCAAAGAAACATCCACCTCCAGAGGATAAGGTAGATCCGGTGAAAGCGAAGCGCACTCTGGCTGCCCTGACAAAACCACCCAGGTCTCCGCCGAAAGGAAACTATGAGCGCATTATTGGAAAGGAATGTGCCGAAGCGGAGTGGTCGGGAAGTACTGTCAGTGATCAAAGGCTGAAAGAACGACGAGCTGGGAAACAAATTGCCCAAGCTCGCGAACAAGCGAAGCAATCGTGCCCCCCGCTCAAGGTGCCTAGCGACATCGTCGCTAATGATCCGAGGATGGTGCCCGGTTATAGCAATCTTGGAGATTACCGCCCGACGATGTACCATTATGATTTCATGGAGGTGCAGATACAAAGATACGAGTACGGGAAGCCTCTCCAAAGATGAAAGATCTCTATCAACGATGATGCGAAGATTGCATGATTGGTACTTGAAAATCTACAGAGAGTCTGGGGGGAGGAGTACTTTGTATGTGAGAGTTAAAAAGGAGCATGACCTCATTGGAATTGATCTGTTGCTTGTTCCATTTGAGGAGTTCTTTTAGTTTTTCAATCAATTGGCCCTCGATAAAGCAACGGTCACCTGCTACTGTCTGTAAGTAGTACTACTTCCGTCATTAAGTCTATCTATATAGCTCGTCTCTTTCATTGCATGTATTCATAATTATCCTCACTATATTATGCATATTGAAGATCGTCGAATTAAAGAAAAGACAAATCGGTGATATTGGGTTCATTAACACAAATATCATAGATGCAACTCAGGTTAAATTTCATGCCCTATATACCGAGGCCAACTTGCTACGATTGGTAATAAATGAAAAGAAGGATATAATACTCTTTCCTTACAACTTCAAGTGAGTGTTACTGTCTTGTGCGTATTCGGTTTCCCTTATATATTAGTCAAGGTTATAGTAATGTAATTGATGAGTTATGCATGCGTGTGCAGTTTCCACTATATTCTCCTAGAGATTAAGCTTGAGCAGGGACTAGTAACCGTCTTAGACTCAAGACGAAAAGATCCCCGGGACTATGTGGACATGACTCAAATGCTCGAGAAGTAAGTTAAATCGATCATTATCCACCATATCAGCAACTTTGTTCATTTCCTGATATATCAAGTAATTCTTTTCTCTGTCTGGCAGGGTTTGGAAAAAAATCACCAAAAAAGCTCCGGGACTCCCGAAGAAGCTACAATTTAGACACCCGAAAGTAAGTACTATAGTAGCATGTTCCGTGCATCTCCTATTGATTCAAGCGCTAGTTTCATCAATACCATTTGGCATTCTTGCTTATCAGTTTGATTGACCTCTATTTCTTGTAAAGTGGTTGTGGTAGGAACAAGGGAATGATTTCTGTGGATACTACGTTTGCGAGTCCATCCGCCACACGACCTGTGAGCGGGGCTACTCTGACGAACAATATGAAGTGCGTAAATAACAACATTCACAATTTTATTTTATTACCATTCATTGTGTTGAGTTTCATTCATTCATATATATATAGTTATATATATATGTATATGTATAGATGTATTGACCCCCTTCTTCAAATTAGATGTTTCGGAAGCGGATGAACTCCTAGCACCAGCTCGCATGCGAGCAATTCAAGAGGAATTGGCGGCATTCTTTCTTGACCACGTGATCGCTGAAGACGGAGAATACTATGTGGACCATGAGTCCGTATGTTAGGAGATTATATTTGTAAGAGATAATTATTGTATATATGTAGCCGGTAGTGTCGGATAGATATACGAGAACTTGTTGTTCGACCAATCTCTCGGAGAAGGAGAGGTGGTCGATATCACTTCTCTCTGTATGCATATATGTTCATGACGATCTTCTGTTTCCTTCGTTTGCTTACTAGCTAGCTAGCGTGTCTAGTCCTCTCTATACGTATGTATAGTACGTAGCGTCGACCAAGCACGGACATAAGAGAGGACACTTCTCTCTATTAATTATAGCTAGCTAACACAATATATGAAACACCTAAATTAACCCCCCAAAACCCCCAACCCCCCCCCTTTCAAAAAAAACAAAAACCCCAGCCACAGAAATGCTGACGCGTGGATGCCTATTAGTCCCGGTTGGTGCCACCAACCGGGACCAAAGGCCCTCATGCCTGGGCTCCGCGCACAGGCCACGTGGAGGCCCATCTGTCCCGGTTCTGGATTGAACCGGGACTAAAGGGACAGGGCATTAGTACCGACCCTTTAGTCCCGGTTCAGGAACCGGGACAAAAGGCCCTTACGAACCGGGACAATAGGCCCTTTTTCTACTAGTGCCTGTTACAGGGTACAATTTTCCCTCAACCCCGAAGAACCAAGTCCTGCAACGGTCTAGCCAGCGTCGCGTCTCTGGTTCGATCCCTTTAGCAATGAGGTCATTCTCAGCCTTGTCCCACAACGGTTGGGCTTTCAGGTAGCCACCTGACCCCGTGTGATGGTGATGCTTCTTCTTTGCAGCATTTTTCTTGTTTGTCGCTGATATCTTCGCTGCTCTCTCAGATTTCTTTTTGGTGACAAATGCGGGCCACTGATCTTTGATCTTCTCAAATCGGCCAATGAATTCTGGAGTCTTATCTTGGTCGACAAACGATGATTTCAGCTCATTCTTCCACCTCCTAAATAGCTCAACCATCTTCTTAAGAGCATAAGCTTTGATCATTGGCTTTTTAACTGGATTCTCTGGATCCTCCTCTGGCGGGAAGGTAAAATTTTCCTGCAGCGCGGTCCAAAGATCAGCTTTCTGCCCATCGCTGACATAAGACACCTGAGAGTATTTGTCCCTAGGCTTCAACCATTGCTCGATACTGATCGGGATCATGCCCCTAACTAGAACCCCGCACTGAGCATTAATTTTTCGCTTGGTCCGGAGGGGTTCAATCAGTTGGCCAGCGCGATCAATTTCGATGATCGTGTACTTTTCATCCGAGCACAACTTTCTCTTCGAGCCTCGTCTTGTTACCGAAGTGTTGCTTAATCCGGAGGGCTAGAAAAGAAGAAAAAGAAGAGAGTTAATATGTGTATAGACCAAAAACAATTAATGCATCAATTAGCTATAGTCAGCACATGCTTAATTAATTAATATATATACCTGGCCGGACTCCGTTTGGTCACCGGAGCCGTCATCACGGTGTCCTTCCCCCTCCATTCGGTCACCGGAGCCGTCATCACGGTGTCCTTCCCCCTCCATTCGGTCACCGGAGCCGTCATCATGGTGTCCTTTCTCCTCCATTGTTTGATCATCGTCGTTGTAGCCTGCTTCTTCATCCTGTCTTTCCAGACCATCGGTGCATGTGTCGTTGAGAAACGACAAGACGACATCACTTCCGTGTGCGATTATCTCCCCCAACACCACTTCTTGTGCTTCGTCTCGGGGTGCGGATCCATAGTTTCTGCAAATATTTACAACATGGCAATTATTATTCAAAAATGACAGATGGATATATTAGTGGCAAACATTGAACTAGCTAGCTAAGCACAATAAGGAATCATATTAGTGGCCTGGCCTCGACGCTTCTCTAGGGTTTGGGATGGCCTCGACGACAACGCTCTTTTAACTTGGTAAATTTGGGTGGCCTCAAAAGAGTTTGTCGATTGGGTAGGGGCGCGGCAGGAGGGGGTAGGAGACCGACATCGTTTTTTCTAGGGTTTGGGTGTCCTCGAGAGTTTTGGTCGAGCGAGAGGGCCGGGGGGTGCTCCCGTGGTATAAGTTATCACAGTCGAGAGGCGGTATATATATCGACCGCCCCTCACGTCGAAGTTATCTGAGAGGGGGTTATATCGACAACGACGACATATATACATGGGAAAATAATGTTATCGGGGAGGGGGTATATCGACCCCCCCCCTCGTGTTGAAATTATCGGGACATAAAATATACATACATGGAAAAAATAAGAAATGGAAGAAGGGGAAAAATAAGAAGAAGAAAAAAAAGAGGAGAAGCCTTTCTTCTTCTCCTCTATTCCTTTCTTCTTCTCTTTTTTTTCTCCTTTTTTCCTCTTCTTATTTATTTGTCCTCTTCTTCTCCTTTTTCTTTTCCTTCTTCCTAACCTAAACATATATAAACTAAAATAATCCTAACTTTTGCATACGAACATATATATAAACTAAAAATTCTATAAACAAAATAAAAATTCTATGAACAAAATTACAACAGAAAAAATCATAAATTTTTTATAAAAATGATATATTCTTTGCATTGAACATACAAACATTTGCATATTCTACAATAATATCACCCCAAAAAATCTATGAACAGAAAAAAAATCCTAACTTTTGCATATATATGAACATACATACATCATCATCATCATCATCATCATCTACTACTACTACAATATGAACAAAAAAATAAATATATATGTGAACAGGGGGCCTGCTTCATCGTCGGCGTCGGGGCGGGCACGCGGCGGCGTTGGGGCGCGGGGGAGAAGGGGAGAGGAGGGGGAACGGTGCGGTGAGGCGCTCACAGTGCACGCGAGCGGCGGCGAGGTCAGGGTAGGGCGCGGCGTGCGCGACGGCGAGGCGCGGCGAGGTTGGGGCAGGGCGCGTCGACGTCGGGGCAGGGTGCGGCGAGGCCGGGGCAAGGGCGACGGTGACGACGGAGACGGCGGACGAGGGCGCGGGGGAGCCTGACGGTGTCGATGTCATCGGCATCGTCGCGGCGGAACTGCGAGATGAGTAGTGAAAATTTTCACAAGTCCTGCTTATATACTCAGAGCATTGGTTCCGATTCATAGCATAAACCGGGACCAATGGACCCTTTAGTCCCGGTTGGTGCCACCAACCGGGACCAAAGGCATCTTTTCAGCAGCTCAAAGGGCGGGAAGTGGTGGCCTTTGATCCCTGTTGGTGGCACCAACCGAGACTAAAGGGGTGCATTGGTTCCGGTTGGTGCCACGAACCGGAACCAATGCACCCCTTTAGTCCCGGTTTGTGCCACGAACCGGGACCAAAGGCCTTGCACAGCCGGGTGGTGGTGGGAGTTTAGTCCCACCTCGCTAGTCGAGAGGGCGCGTAGTGGTTTATAAGCCTCGTTGTCGCACCCCTCTCCATTGCAGGCTTACGGGCCTAATTGTGACTGCTGTGTCTGATGGGCCTACTGGGCCTTTTGCGGGCCTGAATCCTGGCCCATTGATGGGTTTCTAGTCATATTCACGCTGTGGTGGCCTAGTAGGTGGCAATTTTTTTATTTTTTGCTTTATTTTTTTGTTTTGTTTCTACTTAAAAGAAAATACTTATTTATTTTATTTTATTTTGTTTCTAATTACTTATTTATTTTATTTTATGATAATTATTTTTTCTATTAAAGTTTCTAACAAAAAAGTTCTTTATGAAATTTCTTTTTGCTTTTAATGATTTTGAACACAAAATACTTTGATAATTTTAGTTGCATCAATTTTATATAATTTTAGTTTCATAAATTTTAGAGGTTGCTTATAATGTTTTGAACAGAAAATATTTTGATATTTTTAGTTTCATAAATTTTATTTATGTTTTTAAATTTTATTTTATTTTATTTTGTCTCTACTTATATATTTTATTAAATTTTATATTATTTTGTTTCAAATTACTTATTTATTTTATTTTATGATAATTCTTTTTACTGAAAGACCTTGAAATTCGTTATTTTTCATGCATTTACTGATTATTTTGAGCTATAAGACCCTGAAATTGAAAAGCACTACAAATGAACTCTGAAAAAGTTGAAAGTTGCCATGGTATCGTCATTTCACCCATATAGTATGTGCAAGAAAGTAGAGAGGCTTACGGCAAAAACTGGATGCACTTCGTGTATAAAATGCACAATCTCTTTCGAAGTATCAGGGTTTCATATGGAAACTCGTCTGTTACAAAGGGATTTCATTTTTTTAACTTATTTGAACTCCATACTTTCTCTGTGTTCAAAATGCACCATTCAAAGCCACACCATCAATTTTCAACCCTTTCTGACTTCATTTGTTATTTTTCATGCATTTACTGAATATTTTGAGCTATAAGACCCTGAAATTGAAAAGCACTACAAATGAACTCTGAAAAGGTTGAAAGTTGGCATGATATCATCATTTCACCCACATAGCATGTGCAAGAAAGTAGAGAGGCTTACGGCAAAAACTGTATGCCCTTCGTGTATAAAACGGGCAATCTCTTTCGAAGTATTAGGGTTTCATACGGAAACTCATCTGTTACAAAGGGATTTCATTTTTTTGAACTTCGTGTATAAAATGCACCATTCAAAGCCACATCATCAATTTAGTACATATAGCTCTCATGGATAGATAAGTGACCAAATTAATAGAAGTTCATCATCACATTAAAAACAAAGTACATACATATATAGTTCTCATTGAACAACATATAGCTCTCCAGAGCATCTAGTTAAACCATACATTGAAACTATGTGAAACCTTTCAATGCAACAATAAATGCGATCATAATCACAACCAAGGTAAAAATTGATCCAACAGCATAATGATACCAAGCCTCGGTAGGAATGGCATATTTTCTAATCTTTCTCATCTTCAACCGCATTGCATCCATCTTGATCTTGTGATCATCGACGACATCCGCAACATGCAACTCCAATATCATCTTCTCCTCCTCAATTTTTTTTATTTTTTCCTTCAAGTAATTGTTTTTCTTCTTCAACTAAATTTAACCTCTCGACAATAGGGTCGGTTGGAATTTCCGGTTCAACTACCTCCTACATAAATAAAATCTATGTCAACTTGATGTGCATAATTGTCCTAAACAATAAATGAACCAAATAGTTATAAAAGATAATATATACCACATCCAAATCATAACCAGGACGAGGGCCAACGGGGGCGGATACCAAAACCATCGCACTATATAATAACAAGCAAAAATAAAAGTAAGAAAATTAGACAAGTATCTATCTAAAGTAAGAATTTTTTTTCTTTCAGAAGAAGATAAGAGGCTCACCACAGTGGTGCAGGCGACGAGATCGGCGCGGGCGATCGACGGCGGTGAAGACGGGGACGAGACGTGACGGACCGCTAAACCTAGACAAATCTCAGGGAAAATGGAGTTTGGAGGTCGAGCTTCGAGAGGAGAAAGCTTAAGTAGTGTGGCTTGGGCATTTCATCCAACACCTCGTGTGCATAGGAGGTGAGCTAGAGCACCCAAATGCCCTCTCCTCGTCGGCCAGAAAAAACTGCTGCGGGAACGGGGTATATATAGGCAACTCATTTGTCCCGGTTCATGGCTGGAACCAGGACTAAAGCCCAGCCTTCTGTCCCGGTTCGAGCCAAGAACCGGGACCAATGTTTGTGGGCCAGGAGCGATGCCCATTGGTCCCGGTTCGTGCCTGGAATCGAGACAAATGGGTCCATACGAACCGGGACCAATGCCCACGAGGCCCCGGCAGGCCCCCTGGGCTCACGAACCGGGACGAATGCATCCATTGGTCCCGGTTTATGGAAGAACCGGGACTAATGGGCTGGCCAGGCCCGAACGAAAGCCCCTTTTTCTACTAGTGTGTTGTCATAGTATTGCGGCTACGATTTGAGGATGAGTGGCAGACCAGGCAATTTGTCCCAAGTGCGCATGAGTGAGAACAAAGTGCACAGAAAATATTAGTGTTGGTCTATGGGGCTAGTCTAGATCATGCCATGCATAACTGCCAGGAACCGGTGGATGTGGCCGGGGTGTTATAATTGAATTGGTATCAGAGCCGGCCCTCGTGGTTACACGGACATGTGCGGGTCAGCTGCACGGGCATTTGGCACACCCTATTTTGGCATAGTGCATGGCACATGTGCCGGACTGGACACATATACATGTGCCAAGAGGAAATGTTCCTTGATGGGGCGACGAGGTTTCTTTGACTAGGGTTGTATGTGAAAGCCTGACTTAATAGGAATGATAGACTATTCATATCAACAAGAAAATCCTGTTTCTCAGGGAGCTCATTCGCAAAGAACTCCAAACATAAGCTTGCTTGGCTTGAAGCGATTTGAGGATGGGTGACTGACCGAAAATTTAATCCCAGGTATGCACTCGTGAGTACAAAATGCACAGAAAAAGACTATTGTTAATCTATGAGGCCAAATCTAGATCCCGCCATTCGTAACGGCCAGGAACTGTAGATGTGGTTGGTGTTACATCAGGTGGTAAATAAAATAATTCTTTTCAAGCAAAAAGTGGTGATACTAATACAGTTACAATTTCATAAGCAATCGTTCATACATATTTCTTCCGTCTCAAAATAAATATCTCAAATTTGTACTAAATTCTATACAAAATTATACTAAAATTTTGATACTTATTTTGGGACGATCTTACGTTTTTCTGTATACCACAAGTGCCAGTTTTTATAAACGAAATGTCAGTCTTTGTAATCTTACACTTACGTATTTGTCTGGGCAAAGTCTCTATTAATGAGTTGCCAAAACAGTGAATACTGAGCATATAGGACAGCTGATGCTACTAGAAAACGTGGTAGGTCTGCACTGCTGACAAAGATAAAAGAGATTGGATAGGTACTTCCAAAAATGAACTGAATGGGGAAAACAGTATTCTACTCTTGACCTTTGCTTCAGCTAAGTGGAGTACCTACTATCTACAGGTATCGTTTTAGTGCTAGATATATCTGTATCAGACAAATGGCCCATCATCTTATCAGGGGCTGTTATCCGAGGGCCTCAAGACGTGTACCGGTTCATGTTTTTTATTTGAGGAACCAGCAGGAGCAATGCCTTTTTCTTATATAAGGGATGGCAAAATGACGCAATTTACAAAGGGGCGAGCGTTTTAGGGGACGTCGCAGAAATCGCAAAAAGACCGATCTTGAAACTAGTTTAGCCAATGTCCGTGATTGGCAAGCTGCCAGCAAATGCCAGGTCACGCTGATTGATTGTGTCTAGGGCAAGTGCCGCCACCTCGCGGTGCATCAGCCGCTGTCCAGTGAACGCACGTCTATTCCGCTCCTTCCAGATCAACCATAGCGTGTAGATGATTCTCCCACTGTGCCTCTTGCGCACCTGTTTGGACTGTGAATTCAGTGTCTTGTCCCACCAGTCGAACACGTAACATGGCTCCGGGAGAAAGCCCGAGATTGGAACGCCTTCATTTCTCCATGTGTTCACCTAGTTCCAGACCGCGACCGTGAAGGGACAGTCCTTGTAGAGGAGAGTTGTTGTTTCTGGCTATTGAAGACAAAGCAGGCACCTGGGTCATGAGGCCATCCCCTCACAGCCAGCATATCCGTAGTGAGGATTCTTCCGTGTAGAGCTAGCCAGGCAAAGAACTTGCATTTGGGCTCAGCGTTTGTGGAACGGACCATGGCCGTCTCGAAATGTGAGTAGGAGCCAAAGAATTGTGCGCCTTAGGCAGAGGCAGCAGAGTATGCCCGAGAGGTGGTTAAGTTCCAGTGAATGTTGTCCTTCTGGGCAGGAAGGAGGGTGATGTGATTGATCTGATTCAAGAGAGACACGAATTCTCCCAGTTGCTGAATGGTCTGAAGTCTGGCCACTGCCCTGGTAAAGTTCTCGTTCATTAGCTCGTTGTGCACTGGTCTATTTTTTCTAGAAGTAATCTTGTAAGGCTTTGGAGCTAGAAGCTTGAGTGGACCGTCTCCGGACCAGTTGTCATGCCAGAACATTGTCCTTTTCCCATTACCCAGCATAATCGAGGTACACGCGCGAAAGAGGTTAATGTCTACTTGGTCACACGGCAACTCCGATCCCACCCATGGCCTCTCTGGATCAGTCCATTGCAACCACGGCCACCGGAGGCACAAGGCATGGCTAAATCTCTCCAGGTCTGTGATCCCAAGACCGCCCAAATGCCTCGTGCGGCAGACGGTCTTCCAGCTAACAAGGGAGTGTCCTCCAGAGGTCTGAGATTGGTCCTCTTTTTGCCAGATGAAGGCCCAAATGATTTTGTCTATTTTTCTCAGGGCCCCTTTGACAGATTGAGAGCTGTGATGTGGAAGGTGGCCATGGCCGTGAGGACAGATGTGCGAGTGCCACCCTGCCAGGCTTGTTAAGCAGTTTTCCTTTCCATCCTGGAAGTCTGCGCGCTAACCTATGGACGAATGGTTGATCGATCCCTTTAAGACGGCGATAATGTAGGGTGAACCCCAAGTAGCATCCTAAGAAGGTGGCGATCTTGGTGGGAAAATCTACCTTGTAAGTCTGGTTCTCCAAACTTAAGAATATGTAATCGATCCTCCTTAGTGGGAAAATCTACCTTGTAAGTCGGGTTCTCCAACTTGACAAGGTTTCACTAAAAATTACCTGGTACCAACTCCTGCAACTGCTGCATAATCTGTGCCTCTGTCATGGACCCATTAGTCACCTTGACAACTGCTGGGAAGGAACTCGCCATCACATGCATCGATGGTGCAACATGAGGTGACTCAAAAACATCAACTCCTAACAGCAAACTCCATAAATATTGACCACCGGTTTAGGACCCGACAAAAGAGGACACTCACCAGACACATGTTGCGACCTCATACAGTAGTCACATAGCTCCTTAGGGCATCTCCAGCCGCACCCCCAACAGGCCCTCCCCAGGCGATTTTGTCGCGCCGGCGCCAAAAAAACGGCCCATTCGCGCCCCCAGAAGCCCGTTTTTCGCCGGCTCGGGCCAAAACTGGTGCCGGCGGACCCAGGCCGAACCCGGCGCCCTGGGGGCGCTTGGGGAGCCGGCACAAGCGAAAAAGGCGTGTGGGTCCACCCTGGCGGCGACCCGAGGGCCTTTTCCCGCCGCTTCTTGACGCTTTTCCCTCGCATCTCTTCCGTTCGCTCGCCTTCCTCCCGCCATTCCCTCCCTTTCTCACGCCAAACCACCTCTAGCTCGCCTTCCAGTCGCCGCCATGCCGCCGAAGAAGTACGCCATGCCGCGCGCGGCGGCAACCACGACTGGCACCGTGGCCTAGCCGAAGCAGAGGAAGCCGAGGGCGCCACCATCGAAGCCACCGGGCATGTCGAGCGCCGAGTGGAGGGTGGAAGTTCAGCGACGCGACGCAGTCACCACTGACCGGCGGAACAGGGCCATTGCCAAGAAGGCCCGCGACAACGCGGCGCGTGCGGCGGCGTCTTCCTCATCGGTCGACCACGCGGGGATGATGAATCCACCCGTCGTCAGCCACGCCCAGTACGCGCCCTGGGGACAACAAGGCGTCAGATCTCCATGGGGATCGTCGTCGCCCGGCTACGCCGACGGCGACGCGCACGGGGGGTTCAACCCAAACGTGACCTTCCCCCATGGCCACCCCGCGACGCGCACACCCTCGCCCGCCTTCACGTGCAGTACCCTCCATACAACTACTCGCCACCCGCCGCCTACGCGTCCACACCGACGCCCCATCTCCGCCGTGGACCACTGCCCTTCTCGCACCTCGGCGACACGAACGACACAGGAGCCGGCATGGACGACATCATCGCAACAGGATCGACCGCGGCCGCCGCGTCTCCCGGGTTTGCCACCCAGGACGAGGTAGTGGATCTCAGCGGCGACATGGAGGCCGAGCTCGGCTACGTCTATGGCGAGGACGCGCACGAAGCACAGTAACCCGAGGAGGAGGAGGAGGACGAGGAGGAGGAGGAGGAGGAGGAGCCGGCTCCTGTTCCGACGAAGGGGCGCCAGAAGAAGAAGAAGCGGGCGGCTAGGTCAGGCGAACCGCGCATCAAGTGGACGTCCAAGGAGGAGGAATGCCTCGGCGAAGCATGGAAAGTCGTCTGCCTCGACCCGACGACCGGCGCGAACCAGAGCTTGGAGACGTACTGGGACCGCATCAAGGCCGAGTTCGACGAGCGGAAGCTCGTTGACCCGTACTTCAAAGGCGTCTACATGCAGCGCGGCTACAAAGCGATGGCGAACCATTGGGGGCGTATCCAGTTGGCGTGCAACAAATGGCATGGAATCGTCGAGGAGGTCGCGGCTCGCCCGGAGAGCGGCGCCAACGTTGAGGATCAGGTACGCACGCCGTTCGCCCGCATCTCTTCGTCGTCAACGCCCGCCGCCCGCCAGCTATTTGTTCCTCCGCGCAGCTGCTGCGTATGTTCACCATGTATCGGCGCGACAACCAAGACGCCGACTTCAAGCACCTCCACGTCTACAAGCGCATTGACAAGTGCGAGAAATGGGCGGAAGTCCGACGTGCCCTCGACAAGGCCAAGGAGACATACAAGCCGGACGCGACGACTCCGGGCGCGTCAGAGGGGCGGCCAGACGGCCACAAATTGGAAAAGAAGGGTAAAACGCCGACGCGGCAACCGCGCGAGTACAGGAGTCCATCGAGCATTGCCTCGCCGACGCCCAGGCCTAGGCCGTCCTACGTGAAGAGAAGACCGAGGCGCGGTGGTTGTCACTGATGAAGAACAGCGCCATCAATCTCGACCTGCTCCGGACGAACGTCGCCGCGAAGAAGAGGAACACCGACATGGCTTTTCTGATGGGCGGGGCGGACATGCTCCAGAGCAACGACGAGCAGCTCAGGGCGTGGTACATGGCGGAGCGCGGCCTCATCCTGAACCAGATGCAGACGGCAACGCCGATGACGCCGACGACGCAAGCTCCCGCGCCCACGACCACACGGACGCCAAGCCCGAACGACGCCTCTACATCGCCGCCCAGCAGTGCCGAAGCCGCGCCGACACAGCCCAGCACCGAAGCAGCTCCGACACCGCCGAGTCCGCGCACGCCGACTCCGCCAACGCCTGGAGCCGACCGCGCCGAGTGAATCATTGCGCACGCGAACTTGCGGCGTGCGGCGCTCTGTTTTTGTAACGCAAGACTACGTCCGATCAGCGGATTTATGGCGTCTTTTGAGAGCGGGAACGACCAAGTTTAAATTTCCCGCATCCTGGGGCCGGCGCTTGGGGGCGTGACTGGAAGCTAGGTCGCCCCCAGGGGCCGAACTAGCGCCGGCACGCCCCCAGGCCGCTCTATTTAGGCGCTCTGGGGGGCCGAACGGCTGGAGATGCCCTTAGTGCTTTCTGCGACATAGTGTCTCGGCTCGCCACATCCATTCCATGATAACTTCTTCTTGATAGCCCATTTAGAATTTTTTCACCATCATTCCTATCCGTCCCCTTGTCGGACACACTGTCTCCGGTCTTAGCGGCCGCTGGACCGACCACCGGAATGTTGATCTTCGAAAGGTCTCTCACTGTTTCTATAGCAACCTCGGGCAGAGCAAGAGTAGCCGATGCCATGGTAGGATCGACAGCAGCCGACTCGGCCCCCTCAGTAGTCACGACCGGTGGCGGTGCAGACTGGGTGGAGGAGGGCAGCGGGCCCCTCCTCTCCCGCCGCAGAAAGTGCGGTGTCCACCTCGGTTGAAACGGTTGTTAGGACCGGCCACTCCTTCAACAAAGTTCCCCGGCAGTCCATGGAATCCGCGTCCCGGTCCACCGCCATTATCCTAGGCGTATCCGCGACCACCGCCCGAAGATGATGAGCCTCGGTGCTGGCCCTCATCGTAAGCATCATACGCGTCCTCTCCCCACTGTCTTCGAGGTGGGTGCCTATATCCATCACCGCCAAAATTCTACTGGCCACCGCCATAGTAATCCACCGACCATAGTCACCGTCACGGCCGCGCCCGGCGGCAGATGCCTGCCCGGCTGCTTGATGATGATCCCGAGCCAGCTGTGCTGGCGCGGCTGGCGGCCTAGGGTTAGCCCGTCCCGGGGCCTGGGCACCAGCTGCCCTTGCTGGCGACGCTGCGGCTGACTGCGGCCCCAACCTGGGGGGCAGAGGTCCTCCTCTTCCCGCCATGTGAGACGCGCCACAACGATGCGGCCGGATTCGAGCAGCACGGCTAGCGGCGATTCTCGGAAATCCTGGTTTCGCTATCCGAGCAACCCTACCCGACGATAACCCAAAATCAGCCCCCAAACCTCTGCTCCGGCTTCGCCTCATCCGTCTCGGACGACATATCAACAACGTCTAGGTGTTCTTCCTTGTTTGACGAAACCTCTACGAACTGGAGAACCACAACCTGGTAAACATCAATCATGAAACACATACCTTCGTATAATCGCTCATCATCGTCGAGATATCGCCCGGCGAGGATGTCTCTTGATCCATCACAGTCGTCCAGCGCGACGGAGAGTAGGAATTTAGAAATCCCTCGTACCAGTCCTCTCCATTCCGACCATCAGCAAAACGGATCTGCCATCACGCTGGATGAAGAAACCCTGCTTTCCGATCTGGAACCGAAGTGGACGGGCCACCGAGATCTCCATGCGATGCCCGCGATGCAGCCCTTGAGGCATGTCTGCCGAGATCCAGCGGCGACCTAGCCGACGGCACCGAAGCCGGTGACGTCGCGGGCGGCGGCTCCGGTGGTGGTTGTGTCACCGCCCCCTCTCCCCCGTCGCCCATCTACCCCATCCCCCGTCCTCTAACGATCGAGGTATGATCTTTGGCCGCGTCTCACCTTGACATAGAGTGGTCCCACAGTACGGATTGGTCGTGAGCGGGGATGGGTTCTTCCTCTCCGGCCAATGATCTGGAGTGCACGTAGATGATGCAGTCTACTCAGGCCTTGAGGAGTGGATCTCTATGAAATTAGGGGAGAATTTCACTTCCCCGGCTCTAGAAGAAGTAGAACTATTTTTATTTGACAAAGTACTACTTCCTCTGTCCGAAAATACTTGTCATCAAAATGGATAAAAGAGGATGTATCTAGAACTAATATACATTTAGATACATCCCCTTTTATTTATTTTGATGACAATTATTTCCGGACGAAGGGAGTACCTCCGTCTAAGAGAATAAGTGCGTAGTTCTAGGTCATCAATTTGAATAATTAAATATGTGTTATATGTCACGAAAAGTATATCACTAGATTTCTACACGTATGTAGTTTCTAAATATATATTTTTTTCACATATAGTATATATTTAGATAGTTAAATTATCAACCTAGAACTATGTGAATGATTTATTCACCAAAACGGAAGGAGTAGTGGGAATTGGGAACTGTTGCTCTAGCCTTTGGAACATGCTGAGCATACGGCACTAGCAGATGAGCGTGCCAAGTCAATAAGTTTGTTTAACCGCTACTCTGCACGTCACCGCTGGTCAAATTTATGCGTTTTAGTACCACTGTCATTCTTTTTTTTTTGCGGGTAGTACCACTGTCATTCAACTCAGAGCCTGTTCGGCAATAGCTGAGCACCCACAAATCTTCAAATCCGTGCTTCGCTCGCTGGCTCGCGCTCCGCTGAGATTTCCCGACCGGAAATATGTTCGGCAGCCGAACTCTCGCTCCCATCGCTAAGAGCATCTCCAGCTGATCTCGTATATCATCGACCTCCAAAACTTGTTTGCACTTTGCAGAGAAACGGTTTTGCAGACCGACGCAGGCGTCGACCGAGCAGGCCCCGCATAACGGCACTGTAAAACAGAATATTCGTGGACATTCTGTTTTACAGGTTCGCTATGCGGTGTCTGCTCTGCCGGCGCCCGCGACGGATCGCAAATCAGAGGCGGTTTTATCTGAATTTGCTACATATGCACATATTCAAAATTACTAATTTGCAATATAAGGAAAAATGTCAATACCACAATACAACAATCATTCAAATTACAATAATTATTCAAATCACCGAAGCAAACTAAATAATTCAATACAAAACTTGTCCTGAATACAAATGACACATGAATTAAATGAAAATGAATGGAAAAAAAAAGAAATTTGTTACTGCCCAGCCCTTTGCCAATGCTGCTCAATGAGATCCTCTTGAAGCTGAAAATGGGTGTTTGCATTTTCAATCTCCCTATAGGTCTGAAGAAAAGCTCTAATGCAGTTAGGGTCTCTAATTGGTTTGACACGGCTATCCACATTGTCGTAGGATATGTTGGATTGTCCCCGAAATAGTCTTGCATCAAAATCTCTTCCTGAGATGGCGATTTAGAGGAACGCTAAGACGGCCGACGGTAGATCTTCGCCGTCTCTTTCGGTTCTCATCTTCGTGCTCCTTCACGGCAAGGGCCATCACCAACGTCCACTGCCGATTATTGACAACCAGCGTATCAACATCCGAGTCGTCCGAATCGTCCGAATCCTCGAGCAAAAACTTCTTGCACAGGCTAAATTGCATATAAATTCACAAATCCGCACGCCATGTTAACCAACTATGCATACCGCTCGGCACAAGCACAAGTACAAGTACACACCGGCGGCTCGGGTTGGTGGGTCTGCGTCGGTGGATCCTGAGGGGGCGACGACAACTAGGGGCGGCTCGGGTAGGTGGATACCGGGCGGCAATGACAACTAGGAGCGGCTCGGATCAGCGGATCCGATGAGCTGGTGAAGTGGCTCGGTGGAAGAGGGTAGGGGCGCCCCCGCGGCGTGATTCCGCCCGCAGATTTGGCCGGAATCGCCGGCGGCGGACGGGCGAAACCAATGATGGGCGATGGCGGAAGGCGGTGGGAAAAGGGCCCGGACTGAAATGTCCCTCCCACCAACCGCTTTCCTGGGATACGGGGCACCGTCGAGGCGAGGTGGAAACCTGCATTTTCGCGGGTTGGGAATGGGATTTTACCGCGCCCCTCAAATTTTTTTGTGGGTCGAACGCGTCTGCAATGTCTGGTCGGGTAGCATTTTACGCGTGGACCCGTATTTTGATGGTTATTTTGCGGTTCAGGGCATTACATGGGGGTCTGCTAGAGATGCTCTAACTGGGCTTTTCGTCTCAAAAAGCCGGCCCAAGAAAATTTATGAAGCAAAAAACACACGAGCGGGAGAGAGACATTTCGCACGAACCGGTATGTTTCACTTATTGGTGGCCGGTTGTTGTAATTTCTACAAACTCCTTCATTTTTTTGGATCTGCTGCTCCAGAAAATTGAACTGCGGCCTGCTCCACTCCGCGCTTCCTACTCTGTGGAGTTAGAGTCTTTGGCGCTGCTCCGCCGCTCCAGGAGCGGAGTTGTCGAGTAGAGAGAATCCGAACAGGTTCTCATTACCTGCGGGAAGCATGTCTGTTGGAAATGCCTGCTAGAGTTAAACCACCATCTGTACTTTCTACGTTTCAGTGTGCCTGTGTGCGCTAAGCTACCAATCGAGCAGGTTTGCTTCGTCCTTCGTCCTAGATGATAAGCCGTCCAGAGGAGGATGATCAGTCAAGGTTTATCAAGTTCGAAGTGACCTCACAACTGAAGGGAGTTGAACCAACTTTTCGATATGCACTTTGCCGATAAGTATTCAGACGGGTCGGGCCTGATCCCTGCATGTTTCTGCTAGTGATTGGCAACAACATAGCAGATTGCCGTCGACGACTGCCTTCAGATGGAATCAGAACTCACGAGGCTATTCGAGGTGCCACCATAGAAGGATTCATGGAACCATGTGCTGGGACATTCTTGATGAATCCAAGACCATGATTTTCCAAGCTTGAGCTACAACAGGCATTGTCAAAGAAGTTCCAATAGCTTCCATTCGTATGGGTAGTTTTTATTAGAACCAAAATGTATAATTACAGTGTTTGGCATTCTCAATTAGGACGGTAAACACTAGAATAATGGCATGTGAGGAGGTGAATGATATATATGAGAACTATTGATATGGTGATCTTTCATTATGAGGTACAACATGGTAATGTAGGTGAGCAGTCACTCTATCTCAAACAAAATTTGGCCCAATTTCAATTTTTTATTCATTGCAGAAGGTACCAAAGTAATTATCAGTTGGTCAAGTATTTCAGCTATTCAGTAATATACATACAAATACAAATAAATTTATTTATTTTCAGCCACATTTAAAATATTCAGGTCACCCTATTGCAGAAGCAGTTGCCAGAGATGGGGCCAAAAGGCCACCCAGTAAGCAGGCTGCCCGTCAGTCGTCACTGGCAGCACCGTATCAGTGATGGGCACATTATTGACATGCCATCGAGGGGCACATGTACTCCGCATGTCATATTTGTTCCAAGAATTTTTTTTTCTAAACAAAGGATTTCTACACCTTTATAGAAATCACCTTGGCACGTTACTAAAACCATCTTAACATATTTACAAAAACCACATAGGCAAACATATCACACATGTCAGACATCGCACATTCATGGTTTACAAGCATCACATATACAAACAGATATAATGCGAGATTCATCAGAGACGACGTTCATAAGTTTCTTGTAACGAAATTCTAAGCACAACATTAAAATGTGCGGCCGATTTGACCAATCTTTTTATCGAATTGTCAACACAATAGCACCGTCGAGTTCAGTCAAGCGTGGTTAGCATGATTTCAGCGGAAGGTCATGCCCTAATTGCATATACTGTGACCATAGAAGCTTAAGCTATTATCGGTCTTTTCCTTTCCAAAAAAATAAACGAGACAATTTTGTGTGACCACAGCTGCAGCCAGGTTCTCAGACCGCAGCTGATTTTTTATCGAATTGTCAACAAAATAGCACCGTCGAGTTCAGTCAAGCGTGGTTAGCACAAAGCCAGGCCCTATTTGCATATACTGTGACCATAGAAGCTTAAGCTTTATCGGTCTTTTCCTTTCCAAAAAAATAAACGAGACAATTTTGTGTGACCACAGCTGCAGCCAGGTCCTCAGACCGCAGCTGATGAAGAGCTTGACACTGACCTTTCCAACCCAACCCCTGTGAGCCATTCAGGATTTTGATGCGGATACAAGTTTAGTATGAGAAACTGGACATGTTTTTCATGGTGTTTTGCATGCTCTACTTGGGAATATTTGAAACTGTTTGCAATAGTTTGGCATGCATGTGTGCATTTTTCACCAATGTAAGAATGGCTGATAAATGCAAAGACGGAGCACTATTGAAGACAGACCAATCTCTTGTGCCAGCCGTTGCAGGTCAAATTAAATGTGTTTCAGTACCAGTGCTTTCAACTCGCCACCTGCGAGAAGCTTGTGATCGGCAAGCATATGAATGGCTCCGGGACATGCATGTACGCCTCTGCTCACGCTTGGCAGTAGCATGGTAGATCGCTGGTGACGACTCCCTTCAGGCAGAAAAGGAGAACTCGAGGCTATTCTAGGTGACACAATAGATCAATATGGGAGTCTAATGGTGGGGGCATGCTTGACGAAACCAAGACCATTCCTCTCGTAGCTTTACTGTGACAAGATGTTGGCCAAGAAGTTCCCAGTGCCTCCCATTTCTATGAGTAGTTTATCGTAACCGCACCAATAAGTACAATGTGTGACTTTCTCCATTAGGGTGGTAAGACGAAACACTAGGTTAGTGGCATGTTGGAAGGGGGGAAGATATATATGAGAACTATGGATACGGAATTCTTTCATATGAGGTAGCACAGTAATGTAGTCGAGCAGGCACTCTATCTCAAACGAAATATGACCGAATTCAGAAATTTAATTCATTGCAGAAGGTACCGATATAATTATCTGTTGGTAAAAGTATTCAATTTATTGCAGCCATTATATACAAACATACAAATAAATTTATTTATTTTCAGCGACATTTAAAACATTTAGGTAACACTCTTGCAGAAGTAGTTACCAACGATGGGTCCAAGAGGCCTTCCAGTGAGGTATGTCAATCGCCAATAGCAACACTCTACTGACAGGCACATTATTTGCATGCCAATGAGGGGCATATATACTCAGCTTGTGACTGATATTTGTTCCATATTTTTTTCTCAGAAAATGATTTCTGCACATTTATAGAAATCACCGTGGCACATTACTAAAACCACCTCACCACATACACAAAAACCACCTCGGCACATATCACACATTCTAGGTTTACATACATCACACATTCACGGTTTACATGCATCGCATATGCAAACACATATAACAAGGTTCAACAGAGACGACGATTATAAGTTTCTTGTGAAGAAATTGTCAACACAACATCAAAATGTGAGGTCGATTTGACAATTATTTTATCGAAATGGTAACACAATAGCACCGTCGAGTTGAATCAAGTGTGGTTAGCATGATTTTAGCAGAAGCCCTGTCCTAATTACATATACAGTGATCATAGAACCTAAGCTATTATTGGTCCTTTCCTTCCAACAAGGGAAAGGCAAAGGGTCAGTTGCTGCATTAATGTACACTGTGGGCTTAATTGGACCAGACAGTAGGCGCAGATTTTAAAGCATTTTAGGGCAACTGTTTTATGGAAAAAGTGATTTGACGATTAAGACTGCAATCTGGGAGAACTTGGGCACCTACATCCCTTGGCTGGTTGCTATCTTGGAGGGCGCATACAGTAGTCTTTTCTTCACCGGTTCCTACCAGTTCTTCGGGCCGTGTTTTATTCGTATGCTTGTTTACTTTATTAGGACAGGCCGTATGTACAATGGTCCATATACTTATGGGTCATCACCATCCTCCTCTCTTTGAAACAAGGGGCGCTTTCGGTTCTGTGCGTGCTTCAAGCAGTTTTGTCTTCTATGTACTACAATATCTCTAGAGTCAATAGTTTTCTATGAGGAACTACTGAACTCAATAACTTGCTGATGCTACTCTAGAATTTTCTGTTGAGGTCTATCCCATATAGGTAATAAAATTGGATCAGTGATCAATTTCTAGAATTCGCTATAAACCGAATATGTTACTTCCAATTACGTAAACCAATAGTTCAAACCGCACTCAAAGGTCGGGTGAGTGTGCTAACAAATTAGACGCGAAGAGCATGTTGTATCAAGTTGGTTCAATACAATTTACTTGAACCAAATGTATAAGTACAGTGTTTGACATTCTCAATTACGGCGGTAAACACTAGAATAATAGCATGTGAGGAGGAGAATGATATATATGAGAACTATTGATACAGTGATCTTTCATTATGAGGTACAACATGGTAATGTAGGTGAGCAGTCACTCTATCTCAAACAAAATATGGCCCAATTTCAAATTTTTATTCATTGCAGAAGGTACCTAAATCTATCTATCTATCTATCTATATCTATCTATCTATATCTATATATACCTATACTAATTTGCGACTCCCTAGAAATTACCGTGTTAATTAGAATTTACGAGCCGTTTATCTGGTGGGACCGAGTTATAATGGTGTAGATTTAATTATGTGATTCTCAGTTTAAAAAACACTATATCTTTCTCTGCCATCGAGTTAAGCACCACCTCCACGTTGATCCTCAAGATGAAACAGCCGTGTCCATTGCATATTTCTTTTTAGAGATATATCAACTGTTGGATGCAATCCTTTCTCCGTACAAAAAAAGGGTTTTTCTCCTGTAAAAAAGGTTGTTCCATCCTCACGATCTTTCATTTCCTCCACCTCCTTCAGCGCCGCCGCTATCTATCCAACGTTGTATTCCAGCGCCGCCATCATCTAACCTCCAATGCTGCTTCTCCTGCGACTGTTCCCGTCTCCTCTGCAGTCCTCATTATTGCTGCCTGACCCGCGATCCGTTGGCTTCCAGTGCCCTCTTCGCATCATGGAGATTGAGCGCTCCACGTTCATCCGCCGAAGCATTGGTTGGTGCCTCTGCTCAGATCTGATGATAGTTTGGCCATTGTTGCAGGTAAACAACCATGCCTCTTTGATTCAAATGCACAAGATCCCCTCCATAAACGACCCTTCCTCTACTCGGTCTTTCCTGCGTTGCTCCGCCATCTCTGCTAGATCACCCCCGCTGATACTTCTGTGTCTGGGATCGATCTATCAGGTAATGGCCGTGGACAGGCCGGTCGACACTGCCAGCATCTCTAACCTTGACCTTTCCTGGCACACGTACTTATTGCAACACTTTGAAGGAACAGCAGGTTTAGCCTATAAAAGAAGGCACAGTTCACACGGACGATTGTCGATGGAGCCTTGATGTGGGAGGAAGCGTAAAAAGCGAGGTGATGAAAAAGGATTGTAGTAGAGGAAGGGGCAGACCAAGCTTGTCAATACTAGCTTGCAATATTTCTTGGCCCTTAATTTATTTGTTTCTTGGCAGATACCCCTGATTCGATCAAAAAATGTTTTGTCCAGTTTTTATTCCAATTTTTTTACGCACAAACACAATTTATTTCTGAGGTATGATTATATTGAAGCAGATCACTTTGATGAGAGTTCTTTCCGCCATGAAGACGTACGAGCACGCAAGTTTCAGACAATTGGTTTCCAGCGAGACAAAGTACACGGAATAAAGAACGTTTGGTTAATTCCTGCAAGAACACACAGAAGAAGGCTGGCTAGCCTAAGCTAGCTTCTAGATCGATCTGCCGGAACAACGGAACACACAGAGTGCCGCTGATTGCCCATGTCCAGCCTGGACAAGGCCAGGCATCTTGGTTAATTCCACCAAGTTATTTGGCTCCTTCCTGATGTTATAAGTATATCTTACTAACTGAACTCAGAAATAGAGAAACAACATGGTGTATGTGCCTTGGTGGAGCAAGATCTGCATGTATATTCCCTGTAGTCTTTCACTTATGTTCTTCCTTCCTCTCCTTGGTCTGTCCTGCGCTGCTCCACCGCCTCCTCTCATGCGCGAGGCTTTGAACTTGCAGGCTGGGTTCCCATAACAAGGGCAGCATTCCTGGTCCAAGTACTCGCTTTCTCGCTACTCCTGGTGTACCACCCTAGCTCTGACCAACTCGGCCCTAGCCTGGCCTCACCGCAGCTCTTCGGTTGTTTTGTTGTTATATGTACGCGTCTCTTGCATCCAAGGCTCCTATCACAACAAAGAGGCTAAGCTCCTAGATCCCCACCTTCTTTAGTTGCAGATCCCTTTTTATTGGAAAACTAGATCTTTGAGTACAACTATTTTATCTTCAAATAAAAGGGTATTTGTTCTTTTAATAATTAGTTGACAAAGGCGAGCTGCAATCCAGCTCCCATCTTTTAGTTGAGAAGCAAATAGGTCTGCGTGGAGTTGTATGTTTATATAATTAGCTTAAGTGTGATTATGTGTATTTATACTCATCTTTCCACTATATATAATGTGCACATACCGTCATCTTTACTCTGTAAATTGGATGTTTTAAAGTTCTTGCACACCAGATAAAACAGGGTGCTGCTACCAATTTCTAGAGCAACGCAAATGATATATTCAAATATCCAGTCTGACTTCATACTTGCATGATGTCTTGGTAGTTAGTTATGTGTTCTCCAATGTTTAGTAATTATCACATCTGACTCACACCATTGTTCTGTCAACTCGCTAATTATTCTTCTTGATTTATTATTTCAGGGGCGTTTATATTTATATTGTTTGCCACTACATGATTCCTATTTTGCAGCCCGTCGTTTCCTTTTTTAGCATTTCTCCTAAGTCGTCAACATGCTGGAGTGGGAGTACTGGGCACATATAGGATTACATTCAACAATTGAGAAAAAGGTAAGCTTTCAGGGGTCAATATCAGCAGTGCGATGAATGCTACTATACAAGTGTTTAACTGTGTGAGATATTCTTAAAAGTATTATTTACTCTAGCTTTGTCTATTTTTGTAGTCTTACTCAGCTCTTATGGGTCAAAACAATAGTTAAGCGTTCAAGGGTCATCAGCAAAAATTGTAATCTGTACACCAGAACTGTGTAATGTGAAAGATACTCTTGGAAGTACTATTTTGTCTATTTTCTTAGGCTTACTCTCAACTCTATTATTTGCCGGACAATTTTGCTAATGATCAGTGGAAAAAGGTAAATGATCTAGAACTAGACATAGTATAAATAGGCAGTTGTGAAGTGAGTTTGAGGTATTAGATCTAACTATGTTCAAATTATTTCTTAGCAATATTATGTCCAAATTGCATGTTTTTTATTTCGCATGTAGGCTTGCATGCATATGGCATAAAAGTGTGGTTCTTTTGTTTAATATTTCAGTTAGACCTCACCATCTCTCTTGATGTGTCTTGCAAGTTAGTCATGCATTCTATGATGTTTAGTCTTCATTATGGCTTATCATCTTTGCGCTCATACTTACTAATTATTCTGTTCTTCTAAGTTATTGCATGGTCTTTTAAGTTTTCATAGTTTAACCCTCTATATAAGCATCTTATAGATGGTGCATCTTTACTACATGATTTTCAGTTTTAGTGTGCCTATTGCAAATATCATTGTATATTACTTAAGTCACAACTGTACTTAAATTAGGGTATTTCACACTGATGTAGGTTATATTATACATCATGTAGGTTATAAGAATGTTAGCATT
Organism: Triticum urartu; assembly: GCF_003073215.2. Classification (NCBI taxonomy): domain Eukaryota; kingdom Viridiplantae; phylum Streptophyta; class Magnoliopsida; order Poales; family Poaceae; genus Triticum; species Triticum urartu. The sequence continues at coordinate 39,320,393 of NC_053028.1, read as the reverse complement.
CCAACGTCAGTAACACAAGTGTAATTTATACCAATATCGGTGTTTAGCAGTGTAAGAAATTCTTATAATTACAAATATTATGTTATCTTTGTCTATTTTTGTAGGCTTACTCTCTCAACATTGTCCTTCCGCAAACAGTTTTGCTGATGACAAAGTTGGTCAAAGGTATATTCTCTAAAACCACAAGTTGAGATAAAAGCTGCTAAACTACAAATTTGTCTAAATATGATATTTGCAAGTTATGAGCTACTAACGATTGCTTTTAACACAACTTCTTTTTGTTTAGATTTATTTCTCATCATCACACATAATATGCACATCCATGGGATTGGATTTTAAGAACATCAGCAAAGTAATTTTCAATATTCTAGATAAAGAGTGTTTCGTTTATTAAGTTTTTGTTATTTACGGATCTGCTCCTCTGAGTAATTATCTTATCTAAGCACACATGTTCTATTGTACCCTTTGATTTCCACTTGGCTCCAAAGGAGAATTGGCCACTATATTTTGCAATGTTTGGCCACATGGTGGGTTCTTGCATAGCGCATGCTGCTTTTCCTTGCCAAATAACATATAATTTATTTCCACGACTAATAAACAAGAGAATCTATCTCATTTTGTAATATATAACAGAAGAGTGTTAGAAAAGGGTTCTCAAGTAAAGATTACGCTATTAAAAGTCTCTACATGTGCTTATAGAGGTGTGTGCATATCAATAATACTAGCCCGTGCAATTACACGGGTTGACGACTAGTAATTATCAGTTGGTCAAGTATTTCAGCTATTCAGTAATATACATACAAATACAAATAAATTATTTATTTTCAGCGACATTTGAAATATTCAGGTCACCCTATTGCAGAAGGAGTTACCATAAATGGGTCCAAAAGGCCACCGGGTAAGCAGGCTGCCCGTCAATCGTCACTGGCAACACCGTATCAGTGATGGGCACATTATTCACATGCCATCGAGGGGCATATATACTCAGCATGTCGTATTTGTTCCTATAATTTTTTTTCTAAACAATGCATTTCTACACATTTATAGAAATCACCTTGGAAAATTACTAAAACCATCTTAACATATTTATGAAAACCACATCGGCATATATCACACATGTCATACATCGCACATTCATGGTTTACAAGAATCACATATACAAACACATATAACGCAAGATTCATCAGAGACGACGTTCATAAGTTTCTTGTAACGGAATTGTAAGCACAACATTAAAATGTGCGGCCGATTTGACCAATTTTTTTTATCGAATTGCCAACACAATAGCACCGTCGAGTTCAGTCAAGCCTGGTTAGCACGATTTCAGCACAAAGCCATGCCCTAATTGCATGTACTGTAACCATAGAAGCTTAAGCTATTGTCGGTCTTCTCCATTCCAAAAAAACAAGACAATTCTGTGTGACCACAGCTACAGCCAGGTCCTCAGACCGCAGCTGATGAAGAGCTTGACACTGACCTTTCCAACCCAACCCCTGTGAGCCATTAAGGATTTTGATGCCGATACAAGTTTAGTATGAGAAACTGGACATGTTTTTCACGGTGTTTTGCATGCTCTACCGGGGAATATTTGAAAGTGTTTGCAATAGTTTGGCATGCATGTGTGCATTTTTCACCAATGTAAGAATGGCTGATAAATGAGATGACGGTGCACTATATTTTTTTTGTAGAAAAGGAGGAGGATCCCCGGCTTCTGCATCTGGACGATACATGCAGCCACTTTATTAATTACTCACACAAGACTTTACAAACATACAAAAGTAAGACTAGAGCCACCGCCTAGGCAACATCTTTCGCTACTCCTATCCAAATGATGAAGGGATGCTAATAGTCTGGGCCTAATACCAAACAGACCTCACAGCCAAACCTAACTTCTAAAACCCGAGGTCCCACCAGGATGCCTGCCAGGTATGGGGCACCCACCAGTACGGCGCACTTCTCAACCAGGACGCCTGCCGGGTATGAGGCCGGCGCAGCCACCTGCCACCAATTCATTTTCAGAGCTGTACTGCTGCATCTACCTTGCCCGGTCTAGCTGCTGTCGACGCCACCACAATGCCAGACAATGTCACCCTCCTGTGTGAGTTCATCATCTCACATCAGACGCATAATCTTCAGAGCGCCATGCCATTGAGATCTGTCACCATCGATGTGCATGATGAAGCACCGCTCCACCAAAGACGTCGTCGATTGGTCCCTTGAGCCCACGTACACCTCCAAAAAAGATGCCCCAATGGGGAAATGACACAAACGCGCCACCGTCTTCTAATCTATCGATCTAGGGTTTCCCCCGGAGGTAGCATATCGTAGTCTAGAACTTCTCCACGGCGATGCCTTCAAGAAGGAAACGGCACCATAGAGCGCCGCCACCACCGGCTTTGGCATCTAGCCAAGAGCAGGTTTTCAACTAGATCTGTTTGAAGAACTCCATCCGCTTCTTGTGCACGGACCGCCGCCTTCTCTGTCGAAGACTAGACCAAGGGTCAAATCGTCGCCGTCAGATCCATGTAGCCAGCACCGGGAGATGACGACAGTCTCCCTGTACCGGATCTGCCACGAACTGAAACAGATCGAGTCAGAGACGATGATGCCCCTGGATCTCCGGCAGACCAGTGAGCCGCCGGCCCCACCGCATCAAGATCGCCAGCAACGCCGGGCCGCCGCCACCCCCTGACAGAGCAATCTCTAGCGCCAGCCGCTTCAGGTCAAATTAAATGCGTTTCAGTACCAGTGCTTTCAACTCGGCACCTGCCAGAAGCTTGCAATCGGCAAGCATGCATGGCTCCGGGACATGCATGTACGCCTCTGCTAGCGCTTGTTAGTAGCATGGTAGATCGCCGGTGACGACTCCCTTCACGCAGAAAGGGAGAACTGGAGGTTATTCTAGGTGACACAATAGATCAATATGGGAGATTAATTAGTGGCGGGGGCATGCTTGACGAAACCAAGACCATTCCTTTCATAGATTTAGTGTGACAAGATGTTGTCCAAGAAGTTCACAGGGCGTCCCGTTTCTATGAGTAGTTTATCGTAACCGCACGTATAAATACAATGCGTAGCTTTCTCCATTAGGGTGGTAAGACGAAACACTAGGTTAGTGGCATGTGGCAAGGGGGGAAGATATATATGAGAACTATTGATACGGAAATCTTTCATATGAGGTAGCACAGTAATGTAGGCGAGCAGGCACTCTTATCTCAAATGAAATATGACCGAATTCTGAAATTTTATTCATTCCAGAAGGTACCAATATAATTATCTGTTTTTTTATAAGTATTCAATTTATTGCAGCCATCTATTTATATACTAAAAGTAATATATGGTGAACCAGAAGCGAGAGAAATAAGTTAGAAAATTTCTCATTTCTCATTAATTAGAAAATGTAAACCCTTAATCTGGTAGGTCTCTTAAAATTAAGATTACATGACCGTTCAATTTACGTAACATATATAATATGGTGGGCCTCTAAGGATTTACGTGGCACATGTCATTTATCTTCTAGCTCATAGAATTAGCATATATGTAGAGAGGAGCTAGTTAGATGAGTTTACTTTTTACACCCTAGGGTGAGTCTTGTCGTTCTTTGTACATATTTTCTTTCTCATTTGCCTTGCGGCATGTACATACTGTATTGTGTTGATGTGTTCTCTTTGAAATAAAAATGAGAGGATGTCGGGTGTTTTGCCCTATAAGCTGTCAAACATAAAAAGCACACATCAGAGTTAAAGTTTACTTGAGGATTAGTATATGACGATCATCAAATACTAGTTTGATCAGCCAAAAAAAGATTCTGACTCTTGAGTTATTGTACATCAGGCATAAAAGAAGATCGCTCCCTTCCCCTCGTATCGCTCCCGGGCTCCATCGATCGCTCCCCCCAGGGCGATCAGGGGGCCAACCCCAGTGCCCAGGCCGCCGCCCCCTCCCCCCTCTCCTCCAGAGACGTGAGCCGGCTAAGCCCGGGCGCCGCCGGTGATGGGACGGCGGGGATCTAGCCTGCAGCCCTGCGGTCTGAAGGGACTGGCGGTGCGACATCGCCCTTCGGTCTTCGTCTTTCCTGGCGGTTCGGCGCTGCTCCGTTTTCTCTCTTGGGAGCATCGTTTGTGAAGCAAAGCTGGAAGATAGGGGCAGGAGGTGGAGCCACTTCGTCTGGCACGGAGATTTCGGTGGAGATGTCAAGTCATGCCTGGCCGACAGGTGCTATGTTGTGTCATGCCTGGTCGGCAGGTGCTACGCACGACAGATCTTCCAAAATCTTCGCGTTTGGATGGGCGAGCACGGGGCGGTGGCGCCGTTGGGCGTCGTGGTGGTGTTGACGGATGCACGGACTGGCAAAGATGATGTAGATCTCTCTCCTGAAGATGGATCAGCGGTTCGATGATGATGGCGGCGTCTGAAACGTGTGCATGTGGTGTACGCTTTAGGTCGACTGCACCGGCTGTGAGTTCCGATACGTTATGTGGATGGATTGGCGACGGCACCGATTTTAGATATGAGGAGTGAGAGCACTCCACATCATCGACTTTTATAGGTGTGAGTGGTGGCTTCGATGGATTGGTATATGTTCTTGTTAGACCTATATTGAATAATAAATAAAGACGGACCTATGCATCGATTGATGCAGAGGCCGAGCTCTTAACCTCCTTTTCAAAAAAAACATGGCACATGTCCACGTATGTATGTTCAGCGTACAGTCCTATGAAAGAAACACGATATTTTTCCATCCAGAAAAATTATAGATTATTTGGTTGTCAAAAGAAAATTGAGCTCTTCTGTAAAAACAGTAGAATGCCCGTGCGTTGTCACGGGCTTCTGAAATAGTCAAAGGCATCCCCGTTCATCAGGTGCCCAATCTTTCTAGTAGAATTCCTGTGCGTTGCTACGAGCAAAATAAAAAAAGGATTTTTATCTATTTATTTATTTAGTGGATACATGAGATAAACTGAGTGACTCTCTCTCTCTCTCTCCAAAATTCAAAAAACCTTGATATCATTTTACAAAGAAAATAAAAATTTAGGGTCTATCGTGCCCTTCTTGTTTATGGAAGGATAAAAAACAGAAGTCAAATAGACTTGTGCACATTGATGATTTAGTATTGAACACAACTAAATGCTAAACCTTGTGTACCCCCAGGGCATCAAAACTAGAATACTGCATTGCAAAATAAAGGGAAGTTTCTAGGACACACCACTCAGATATACAGTGGTATATTCTCTCATCACCAATAGGAAGGATGAAAACAATAGATGAACATTTTCTCTCTGTTGTGTGTACATGATTATCTTTTCTACAACAAAGAAAAATACGACGTGAAAATTACGACATCAGCCACTTCAATTAATTAATAAAGTTGCTTCACCAAGGAGTCACTCTTTACCATATTGCTCGTCTTCTCCTTATTGTCAACAAAGTACTTGCTTGTCACTCCCTTCAGCTGATATGGTTGAGCCCGGCATAACATGTAGTTGCTGCTCTCTTGAAAACCAGAAAGCATCTTCTTTTAGATATAGTTAAATTCAGAAGATATTATACAATGATAAAGATTACTTACTTGAATACAAGATCATAAGAGTATGGAAGAAATAATTCATAACCTTGTATAGTTAGTCCAGGATGAACGCAATCAAAGCGTGATGGTAACCCCTTCCCTTTTCAGTAAACTAACAATTTATGGAACATCAGAATAGTTGATAAATTTTTACACTCCCAATTGATACGAGTCCTTAATTCTGTGTCATCATGATGCTACCTCCAGCGAATAATGTAGTACAAATTGATTATTTTATGTACAAACCCATGACATGCACTTGATACAGGAATACCTCGGCACTCACTCGCTCTTAATAAAGTCCATGCCCCCTCTAATCGGACCTGCGCAAAGCAACCTTGACATGCTGGACTGGAGGTCTCTATACGTGCAATGGTATGCTTAGTTAACCGATGCCTCCATCTAATACCTGCACCAATTTAATAGAAACTTTTAGCTACAATATTCTAAAATGCAATGATGTAATGAGAGTTAACTTAAAAGCCTAACCTGGGATCAGCTAAATACTACACAAGTCAGTAAATTGCTTCCAATACACAATTAGTAAATTAATATGTGCAACCAAAAAGATCTGATATAATGGGAGAAAACTTAAAAGCCTAACATGGGATTAGCTAAATAATCAAATTTTAGGATCCAACGAATCCTAACAATACTACGAATTGGCAGTGGACTAACAGAGCAACACAACAGAGGAATGTAAGTGCAAACCTTTCTTTCTCTTTAAATTCTTGAGGACGGTAACATTTTGTTACAAGTGTTCAAGATTTAGCTCTAACATTTTGGGGTTGCTAATCCATTTCAAGTAATCATTTCTTAACTGCAATGTTATCAAAAGTTCATGTGACTTGAGTGGTACTAATTTAGTTTTATGTCGTACAAATAACGTGCAATTTTGAAATTATGTTTGTTGGCAACCACATATTGCTATCTCAATCTAATATAATTACGATAGAACCAATAGTGAAATGATGCAAAAAGATTTACCTGAGTACAGGAACTACCATAGGGAAAGAAAAATCATTCCCTCATAAAGCTGATGTGAAATAAAAATCAAGTCAAGCAGAACTGGGGACAATAATATCGGCTGCATAACTAAAAAGGCATCAATATGTAGTTTTAGTAATACATAATTGATTAGTAGACAGAACATCACATTCAATCTTTCCATGTGCAGTTGCTAGCAACCTCTGTCGTTTAGCGAAGATGTGGTAGTTGTGGTGTCAGTAAAAAAATTTCAAAACAATGGTTCATTAATGTATTGCAAGTTTCTTGAGACCAATATAATAGCTTTGAATATTTCTTACACCAATCCTTGTCTCATGGCATTACAGACGGAGTATTTTAGAAGAAGCAAGAGCAACCATGCATGTCCTGTAAAAGAAAGATATATCAGCTTCACAAAGGTACTACTCGAAATATCTCAACTAAACATACACATCTCTCTATGGTTCTACCTTCTACATATTACTTCTATATTTCGAGTTTTTTATATCAATTCTTTCACACAGAGTTACTATAAGGAGGCTTCATTCTACTGCTAGTAGATGTCTCTTTCAAAGCTATTTATATAGCCCTTTCAAAATCAATTGATTAAAATGATTATGGATGGACTTGAAGGTGCCTGTATATCTGACAAAACATCAAATTTCAGAGGCCATACTGATAACGTATTCAATAGTTTTCCAGGTTATATAGAAAATGTGGGCGCCAACAAACATAATTTCAAAATTGCACATTTTTTGACTATGTACTGCAGGGCAAAGCCCCACAGTCTTTTTTCAAAATTGCACGTTATTTGTATGATTACTTGCAATGGGTTAGCAACCCAAAGTGTCAGAACTGAATCTTGAACACTTATAACAAAATGTTACTGTCCTCAAGAATTTAAAGAGAAAGAAAGATTTACACTTACATTTCTCTATTTATGTGTTGTGTTGTTCTGTTAGTTCACAACAAATGGAATATATTCGGTGCTTCGACATATTTCCTGGTAATATGGAAGAAAGAAATATATTACAAATACCATCGACATGTCAGTCAAATGCTGAAAAATTACTATTATGTAATACAAAAGTATTAGAAGTGATGGGAGATGGATGCGAAAACACCAACGACATGCACTCGTATTTTGAAGTCCTCATACTATAGAGTTATCTACCTGCAAGTTATGTGCGCATAAATAATGACAACACTAGGATAGCACCTACACATGGGATTATACATTTAATTCACATAATCAGTTATTCTGCTTCCATAAATTTAGAATTGCATAAAAAGTATGTGTCTCTAGTATTGTTAAGGATTTGAATTGTTGATGCAGGCCAGTGGAGCTGTCCACTTTTGCCAAGTGCCTTTCTAGCATTGACGATGTGCACATAGTGCAAAGCTGGCTGAAGGAGTTGATAGATCAGATCCTGGCAAGACTCGCACATACTTAACGTTTGTTGCCTTTGCCTTGATAGATTCACTCACTGGCAAGGTTGCACACATAGAGGAAGACTCGATGGATTCTTGCCAGCTAGAAACAAACACAAGCAAGCACGCAGGTGATGCTGATTTATTTGCAACGGATGCGTGTCACTTGAAGCAGCGGTGGGAAAACAATATGCATATAGTGATTTTACCTCATAGATATTTTAGTAGCTCCACTCCATAAGTACCCAATTCGTGATGATGGAAACCTGAAACAAAAAGAGAAATAATGATCTCCTTCATAAATATCAACAAAAGTAGAATGGGTTATTTGGGCGACCAATCAAAATACTTGAAAGTTCAATACATCAGTTTGCAGCAAGTGTGTACCTGCAAAGCAATTCTTTCTCTGAGTCACATGTAAATAAATCATCATATGACAATAGAGAAACATGGTGTATGTGTTGCAGATACCACTATCAGATTCGTAATAAGACAATGAAGACTGAACTATCATAAAAATAGTAAGTCCCTGCAATGGCAGGTAGCACGCACGCATTTCCCACCGCTCCCATACGCAGCATCATCTCTACCTGCACCCTCAACTCATTGAATGAGTTCCCAAATTGCATCACAGCCAAAAGCGAGTGCAGCAATCACTCTACCATGTAAACACAGGAAACAAACATCATAGATCGACCTAGTAGCATCCAGATCAGATCAGGACAAGGAGAGCCTGTGACAGGACTTGGCAGCAGCAACTACACGCCTTATATTAAGTTGTTCTTTTTTATCTTCTTGACCTCATTGTTCTCTGCTTCTCCCTCCTATTTTCTCCCTGCTCTGACTGATTGATCGATCGATTTCCTCAAAGTTGGCTTAGTGGCAGCACAACAGCCGATGCATGGCCACCCATCATGATCGCCTGCTCCTTCCGGGCGCTTCTTCCTCTTTTGTATCCTTCTCCTCTCCTTACATTACAGCTGATTGATTAAAAATAGATCCAACAAACACATCCTGGTAATCTCTTTTCTAAAGTTTTGTGTAGGTACAAAGCCAACCAAATCAGTATATCAAATTAACCACAACTGAATTTGCTCATGTATTCATGTGAGAACAGGAGGAGAGAGCTGCAAGACTTACCTACGAACACAAATCAAAGAGATAAGACCAGCAACACCATTCTGTTATCTTGTCAATCTAGCTCTTGTTAAAATTGTGTCAAATATTATTGTACAAGGTAGGTTACAGTTGGACTTGGTTTTGGACTGTGTGTAGATAGGGTAGGAGTCGTGTCCAAGTAGGACACTTGTATCCTAGCCCTCTCATATATACCGGAGGTAGACACACGATGTAACCTATGCCAACATAATAGCACAGGCACGTGGGGGAGCCGGCGGCGTGTGCCGGCGCCTGGGCGGTCGGGGTGCGGTATTGTAGCGGTGTCATGGGGAGGCGTGCCCGTAGTCATGCCCCGGGGATGTAGCCATATCGGTGAACCTCGTTAACAAATCTCGGTGTCGTGCTCGTGTGATTGCTTGGTCCTCGGTAGACCGACGATGTGTCTCGGACTTATTTTAACAAGTGATATCATGTGCAAGGTTCTATGTTCGACGGTCATGGATTGTTGATCTAGAGTAGGTGTGCTGATTTCGTATGGTTCGCATGGAAGCAGAGAGAAGCCAAGATCGCGTTCAGAGGCGATGGGTTTGACGCTGCGCGCGGTGTGCCTGCGGTGATATTGGCATGGTGAAGCAATTGGGGGCGGTGACACTTCTCGGCGGATTGAACTAGACGGTTTGCATGATGAGACCGATTGGAGGCAGCAGCCGGACGTTTTGGTGGTGTGGCGGCTGTGCCAAGCATCGAGCGGCAGGAACCCTAGCGCTAGCAGGCGAGCATAGCCAGCGACGAGAGAAACACAGGCTGCGAGATCGTGGTGCAAGGGCCGAAACCCAGCCAGAATTGGACCGGGCGAAGCTGCAGCTATGGCCCTGTGGGTCGTTGGGGGGATGCAGCGTGCTGTGGCGTGAGGCCCATGCGGGGCTGATGGGAGCCACTCAAGCAGGCGGGGCTGATCGATGCGTGTCACCGTGTGGAAGTAGGCTGTGAGCTAATTGATCGGGAGCAAGGTTAGTTGGTCTGACGAGAGGCAATGGATCGAGGATTTGTTTAAAGGAAAAAAGAGGCACGAGTGTGTTAAGCTTCACATGATATGAGTGTGTGTTTGTGTACATAGGCAACTAGGAGATGGATTCAGATCTTTGCTGCTAAGGGTACATGGAGAAGCACAAGCAAATAGTGACGGAAAATAATAATTATGCAAAGTATTCTTCAGGTCAGGTTTGCATGGAAGTTTTTCTATCAAGATTTGCTAAGTGGGCTCCGAGTATGTGGAGGAGGACAGTGTGTCGTGACAGGGATCATGCGTACACAGGGCGTCAAGGCAATGCACAGATATGTGAGGCGGACACGACGCAGGGTAGAGCATGTTTATAGTCGGATAATTTCAGCTGGGGCGGACTGGACAGTCTGATGGACCGACATGGATGTTGGTCAACGCAGAAGACGGTGGTGATTTCAGCGACGACGACATAGGAGCGTGATGCTGATGGTGGCCGACTTCTGGGGCGTGAAAACACATGGTGCAGGCCTGAGGGCTTGTGCGGCTTCGACAGACTATGGCGCGGGGTTGATTCAAGACAGTGCACATGAGAGCTTGGAGTCGACAGGGCGCGGGAGGGTGGCACGTACAACCACCATGGAGTCATGTTGAAGGTGGAGTTCGAGTCTGATGGAGGACTACACTCTGTGCTGATGGAGGGGCTACGGCGTAAGAATTCGAAGAGTCGAATCCTATTTCAGCGGGATAGCGAGAGACACGTGGATCGGACTGGGTACCAGTGGTCTGATGGTGACGTGATACTCGGCATCGGTCGGTGATGATCGGTGGTTCTCTGCAGTGGGGGTTGAGACAGTGTGGGCTAGCTACCTGGTAGACTCGACCAGGACAGCAGAGGCTCGACGCGGTGATAACGGCGAGGCGTGCGGTAAGCATGGGACACAACAACAGGCCAAGGCACTGGTGGTCAGATATGCGGTCAGACAAATTGTGCAGGGGTGCTGAAGCAGTGTTGACGAGTACCGGATTCAAGTTGGTGACTGGGTCTATCGGTGCCAGAAGAGGGACATGAGTTGACCATGGAGAATCTGAGAAAGTGGCGGAGAGTCTGAAATTGTCAAAAGCTGAGAGAGTACATGACCGTATATTCTGTGGTGTTCAGTGCACATGGCAAAGTGCGGATGACAAATACAGAAGGAGGTGGAGTGCTATAGCTGTGGAACATGTCAAAGACTATTCGGGAAAAGGGGTGAGACAACTGTGAATTTGACTCAGGGTGATACAGGGCGACGGTGAAATTCCTTTAAGTTTCAGATAGACGGTCATGAAAAAGCGGTGATATTGAGTTCAGGTAACTCATATATGTGACGTCCAATATGTGAGTTGTTCACTTTCACGCAGACAATGATCGGTGTGTGATGGCGTTGAGCGGATACTCCGAAAGTTGGGAGCACAAAGTAAAGTAAAAAGGAATTTGATTTTTCTCGAGTGTTGACTGTGAAAAAGACGAGAAGGGACTACAGTTGCAGGTGGAGTCATCTGGAGTCTTGGAGTAGCAGCTATGCTCATGGTATAACTCATGTCCAATGTACATGGAGGTTCGACGCATGGATAAATCCAAGGTGGTGAAGAATATTTGCCAAGGTGAAGTTTGTTAAAGTTATGTCAAATATTATTGTACAAGGTAGTTTACAGTTGAACTTGGTTTTGGACCGTGTGTAGATAAGGTAGGAGTCGTGTCCAAGTAGGACACTTGTATCCTAACCCTCTCGTATATATCGGAGGTAGACACATGATGTAACCTATGAAACATAATAGCACATGCATGTGGAGGAGCCGGCGGCGTGTATCGGCGCCGGCGGTCGGGGTGCGGTATTGTAGCGGTGTCATAAGGAGACGCGCCCCGTAGTCATGCTTCAAAGATGTAGTCATATCGGTGAACCATGTTAACAAATCTCGATGCCATACTTGTATAATTGCTTAGTCCTTGGTAGATCGACGATGCGTCTCGGATTTATTCTAACAGCTCTCACCGTCGCTAGAGCCGGGGATGAACCTAGAAGGACCTGTGGACGCAACGGACATACCTGATGGCAGAGAACAAGGAAGTTAAGACGAATTTGGAGTTGGAACCGATTGGCGCTCTTGCTGACTGTCATCCAAGGCAGTCATTTCCTTTTGATGCAAAAACAAGGATCTTGAGATCCATAACCAGCACAAATCGGAAGAAGAGGAGTCCAATGGTCTGCCTGGGGAAGAGAGAGTCCGAATCAGACCCGCATCCTCTTTAAGGACACCACGTGCACATCTGCACCAACTCTACGTGGCCTCCTGCACCTCGGTGTCCTTCTCGTCCTGGGGGTAACTGCACAGTGTCTGCCATGTCCATGACTAAAAGCAAGTTTATATGCATCTTCTGAATCTGAGTCAATTTTCAGCCAAAGACCACAATTTTCAGTGAAGTCCCATTCTTGCAAGAAACAAACAGAGGTGAGCCTCGTATGAAAGAACATACATGAAGCATGAAGCATGAGAGCACACCTATCTTTAGTGAGGAGTGTTCTAAATCACAAGGACAAAGCATTAGTTGGATAACGGACAATTATTTTGCTATTTTCTGCAATTACTAAAATATTAAAAGTCGGCAATATTTTGTTGAGATAAGAGTTCCTGCTCATATTTTTTTCAGAGAAGGAGGATAACCCCCGGTCTCTACATCAGAATGATGCATGTAGCCATAAGAGTGCCTTCTCACCTACGTTACTGATTTGTCGTGCTACCTCGTAATGAAAGATGTCCTTTCTCATATATAGCTTCCCCCTCCACACAGGCCACTAACGTAGCAAGTGTTTTGTCTTTCACCTAACAGATATTGCCACACACTCTATTTGTACGTTTGGCTCTGATAAATTACACATAGAAATGGAAGGTATTGGGAACTTCTTGGACAATACCTGTTCAAGCTCCAACTACGAGATTCATGGTCTTAGGTTCATCAAGCACGTCCCGGACACAGGTCCTCAGAATCTTTCTATAGTGGCACGTCGAATAGCCTCGAGAGGTCCATTTCCATCTGAAGGGAGTCGTCACCGGAGATCTGTCATCTTGCTGCACTGCGCCGGCAGAAACGTACGACCCGTCTGACTACTTTCGGCATTTTGGAGCCACGCGAGGCACTCATGGCAGCGCTCCACGCCCACCTATGGAAAGATTTATCAGTATAGATAAAATTATGTATATCTACAATACCAAATATATACTGTATGAAAATCTATTTCATGATGATATATATTGATACTGATACTGATACTGATAAATCTTCCATAAATTTGATCAAAGTTGGATGCAGAGTTTCTGCACCCAAGCTCCGTCCACCCGAGCTCAAATGAGCTCGGCTCAACGGTAAAATCAAAACAAAATCGAAAAAAATTCAAAAAATTCCAATTTTTTTGGTGAAACATTGACAGAAGTTTTAATTTCTTGCAAAAATCGTCATGAAATCACATTCCTAGAAGGCGTGTCCAAAGAAAACAAAATTGGTACTATGAAAATGCCACTTTCAAAAGCATTTTGGAGTACTGATTTTTTTTACCACGCCTTACAGGAATGTGATTTTTTTTTCGATTTTACTGTTCACCGAGCTCATTTGAGCTCGGGAGCAGAAAGGCACTTTGGATCAAACTTTCCAAGTTTTGACCTATTTTAAATCTAATGTGCACTACATTTTAGAAATACATCTACTCATCTCCCATGTGAAGATGAAGCCATCCAACCCTCCAAATGTTGTGTCAAGGTCATAATCGACTCCCTGCCCTCGACTAGTTCGTCCTTGCCCTACCGCATGGCCGCCAGCATCCGCTCCTGCAGCACCATCCCGCCGCCAGACTCCGTCATCCACCTAACCTGGAACGTCACCTTGTGGGATTCAACCACCTCCTTGCCGTACCCTTCCACCGCCATGGCCAGACCCAACTCTTCCTCCAGGCAGACCCTGATAAGTGGTTGCCCTACGTAGAGCGGTCAGGCGAGCATGCGCACGCCGGCCATGACCGACTCTAGCACGGAGTTCCACCCGTGGTGCGTCAAGAAACAAACCACGTCATGCTCCACCACTTCGCACTGCGGCGCCCACGATGTGACGACGGCTCCTGAGCCCTTAGTCCGACGCGGAAAGCCATATGGGAGGAGAGCATCGAGGTCCGACTCCCGTGACTCGTCAGACTTCTTCATCGGGTCGTCGCTGGGTGGGCTCCGCACGACCCATAAAAACGTCTGGCCGCTCGCCTCCAGCCCAATGGCTATCTCTCTGATCTACCTCACGCTGAACAGACCGAGTCTTCCGAAGGAGACGAACACCACGCTGGCCTTTGGTTGCGTGTCCAGCCATGCGAGGGACTCATGGCCGCGCTCCACGCCCACCTCCTCCGACTTGACCAGTGGCCCGATGCAGTAGACGGGAGGCGTCGGGTGGCCCAGGGCCGTGCAGAGCTCGGCGCGGATGGTGTCCTTATCGCGCGCCTCGAGCGAGCGGAAGGTGTTGATGATGATGCCCTGGGACTGGCTGAGGTAGGCGGACACCCCCAAGAATCCCCTGTACGCCACGTCGTCACGGTCCATGAGTGGCTTGAGGGCCCGCGTCACCAGGAACGAGGGGATCCCTGGCATGTGCACCAGCTCCTCGCCCATGTCCCGAAAGCTGGCAGCGCTCTGAGTGTGCTGGACTGGGAGGTACAGGAAGAACGCGTGGACCTACGCGCCGGATGTGAAGAAGAAGTAGGCGCGTCAATCTACCCGCGCTCCAAGAAAACATCCACGATATGTACCGCGTTGGAGGAATGAAATAAAACAATATGTCAACATTTACGGCTATTTTCTCTGGCCCATCCAATCTTTAAAAATATTCACAAATAATATTTTATTAATTACGAAGACTCCGTACTGATACTCTGTAAGTTTCAAAAAAAGGATGTATCGATCTTTGGAACAACTGAATGAAGTGCATCATTGTTCATCGAACTATTCAGTAGTGTCACGTAGATCCTTAAAGAACGCCAGACCTCAGCGCCGGACATGAAGAAGAAGTAGGTGGGTAAGCGGAGCTCCGCGGCGATGTCGACAACGACGCAGCAGAATAAGTCCACCACAAGGATCGCCGGGGAGGCGCGGGCGAGGAAGTCATGAAGGTGCGGATTGGAGAGGTGGGCGACCTCGAAGGTCACCGCCTTGGGGTGGCCAGACTCCATGGGCGGGAGGTCGACCAGAGGGAGGTGGTGGAAGGAGATGGACGGGTTGGCTGCCGTGACGCCCGCAAGGAACGGCCCCGTCACTCCCGTGTCGTGCGGCAGCTTGACGATGAGGATTGCGAGGACAAGGCCGCGGGCCGCGAAGACCTTGCCGATCTCAATCATGGAGACTAGGTGGCCCAAGCCCTTGCAGATCCTTGGCGAACTTCTTTCGGGGCGCCGTGCTGGCTGCGGCGCCGTCCATGGCGCCAGCGATAGTCTGTTGGGTTGGTGAGCGCTGTAGTGTGGTGTCTGCTTCTGAGTGCAGAAAGTTTCTGTGGTGTGGATGGAGAGGACGAACGATGACGCCTGAACATTCGGAATTTGACCATGGCAAATCAAACTTTTTGATGGCAATTTTAGTGATGTAAGGATGGCAATTTTCGTTGGCAAACATGACAAATCCTTGCTTAGTGTATTTTTTGTCAGGAAATTGCCGTGCGTTTGACTTAAACTTGTCACACTCATGTCACTAAAATTGCCCTCGAAAACGTTCGATTTGCCATGGTTAAATCATCATTTCTGTAAAACAATATCTCAACACTTACATCTATTTTCTCGGTCCTTCCAATCTTAAAAAAATGTACAAATAATATTTTATTTATTCTGAAGACTATACCGATACTCTCTAAGTTACAAAAAAGAATGTATCGATCTTTGGAACAACTGAGTGAAGCGCATCAATGTTTCATTCAGTGGTGTCACGTATGTCCTTGAACTATGGACATCATCCTCCAGGTCCTCCAAATGTAGTAAATATTCCATTCAGGTCCAAATTCTACCAAGCCCCCTCTGACTGGGCACATTGCACCATGGACCCTTGACACGTCAGACAGGGCACCACAGGGTAACAACTGTTGACAGGAATATGGGACAATCCCCCCCCCCCCTGCCTTCGCCATCCCCACACGTTCTATTTCTAGATCGCCATTCCAACTCCTTCCCCAAATCTCTATTCGAGCTAGGTGGCCGGAGGTGCGTCGGCGATGGCTCTTGTGTGACGGCTCCATCAAGATCTGCCTCCACGGTTGATGAGGTTTCCCCGAATTATTTCCCCGGTTTGTCTGAATCGGGACCCGAGTTGTTTAGGTTCTTCGAAATTAGATTTGTTTTAGTAATTTGTTTTTCTTGCAAAGATAGCGATTTGTTGCTAGTCTTCGTTGTTGTATGCGGTGTTTATGACGTTAGATCCTCCACCCCCTTGCACGTAAGACCAAACTACACGTGAGCTATTTTTAGCAGAGATTCATCATAGTGCGTTGTTTTTTGGCGGAGGGGCAAACAAGAGATATCTAGATCAGCGTATTGACACAACTAATGACTCTCAAGTGGACACTTGGTCTCTGCTTGGGATTGCTAATTTTTTTAAGGCAGTGTGGCTATGAAGATGTGACCTGGTTGTAAGCATATTGGTTGCTGCCAGCGAAGCGATTGTGTGATGGCATGTCCATGATTGTGTGTGATGTTGACGCAAATCATATGATGCATGTTGTAGCAAGATCAAAACTTTTGAACTCTATGTGCATGACAAAGAATTGGAGAGAATTTTTTAGCAATAATGAAATGAGTTGGCAAAAGTTTTAACTCCTACAAAGAGAAGGCCACTAGAAACTCCACCTTTTTATAAAAAAAGTCATCAACCCAAAGCAGAGAGCAAAGGTTCGGAGAATATTTGATAGGAGAGAGGCGGCTGCTTGAAACAAGAGTAATTGCTTACTTGGTGGTAAGTAATTTGTTGGTCCCCAAAGCACAAGGGTTTGTAGGTACCAGCGAGCTTTTCACCTCGGTGAGTAACCAAGATATCAATCCATGGAAGTTCTTGTCTCTAAAACAATTGGTAGCTCTGTAATGTGTGTGTGTGTGTGTGTGTGTGAGAGAGAGAGAGAGAGAGTACCGTCGTCGCCACCTACCTTCCCGTCCTCTCATTGTCATGCCGCTGCTAGAGACTAGTGGTTGGGCTAAGCCCAATCACTGGGCAACCTAGGTAGCACAGAGGGAGGTCTCTCCTCCATAGCCTACATTGGCAATCTGCAATCTATGGGCGACAACTTGATGCAAATGGTATAGTTTTGAAGCATGGTGTATTTGTCCAGGCGTCATTTGCCGATCTCCCACCCATAGGCGGTCCAGAACTCGGGCAAACGAGTGGTTGTTGCAATGAGCCAGAGTGTATTTGACTTTCAGGTCCGGCGGCATTGGAAAATATGTTTTGCCTACTGATTCTAACATCATATGCAAAGATGGCAGAGCAAGAGCATGGTGCGGGACCGTCGAAGCATCCCGAGAGGATATTTCGTAGTGCTGGGGACCTTCCTCCCTAGTGAATAATGTTGGGATCGCTGAAAGTGGTGGCGACAATACATGACGACTTCGACTTGGTGTTGCTTTTCAAGTACCTGATCTCGATTTCTGGGATCAAACACAAGGTCTGACCCTTATCGTTTATACCTAAGCAATGGTGGTGTTTTTGCGTCATTACCTTATTGAAGGCATTATTAGGATTTGTTCAAAATTGATCTTCAGGTTGAAAACCTAGGATTTGGTCTTGGGTGGTTGGACCCAGTGATGGCATCGTTTGAGCATCGTTTCCTTCCTGAAGGTGGTAATTCAAGAGTTCATTTGACATTGTCATTCTGATGTCCAGAGATGGTTGGTACCCATGCCCGTTGTTGTAGTTCACCGATTACAGTTTTGAGTGTTTTGTCTTTTAGAACTTTCCTTTTTTTTGGCGTGCTCATATCTGTATGTGCGTTCTAATAATGCAGAGACCGGGTGTGTACTTATTGTGTTTGTAAGCTTTATTTTGACTCAGTAAAATCCACCTTTTATAATAAAAATACACTGCATGAATATGCAAAGACGTGAAAAGAGTGTAGTTTAAGGCCTATCTTCTCCCACGAGCAAATTAACTGGTGGATTAGTAAAGGTGCGTGACCGCCTTTGCTAGTCGGCTAGTTGCACCTCGCCACAAAGTACAGGGCAAGTCCTCCCATTACGCTTCTGCCGAGGCCACGACAACAACAAGCTAGATGGAGGTTACAAGAAAGAAGGATTCGTGGAATCCAGTGGCCGAGCCGACGTGACTGATGAACTTCACTAGGTGTTGCCAAGAAGATTCGAGATACCTACTATTTCTGTTAGTAATTTATGAGAACCAAACATATGAAGACAATATGTGGCATTGCATATTAGCCAGGCTAGTGGCACGCAAGGAGTACGATATGTATGGGAGCTATTGATACTTAAATCTGCTAGTACAATATTGCCACTTTGTGTGGCTTAATGAAAAGTATGTGCTTGTAATGTGTAAGCCAGCAACTTGCTCGGATTTATTGTTGTAGAAATTTATAGTCATATGTGCACGGTTCTGCTCACCTATATATAATAACCATGGTGACCTCCATCAGTTTGATATGTACACGTGTGTGAAGAGAGGATGGTCCAACATGCATCTACTTAGGTTGGCACAGCCAAACAAGCATTTTCGATGTTCGCACAGTTCGAGGAGAAAAATCCCGTTGTCGATCAAATCCATTTCAGTAGTATCTTATATCTCCTTGCGACATTATCAGAGAAAAACTCCCTTTACCAAAAAATCCCGTTGGACATGGTGCTTGTCACAACACCAGAGAGCTTGTGTGCGAGCTACTAATCAACCACCTTTGCTTGGTACCTAAACCGTCGGGAGCGGTGGAGATGGATCGATCAGGCTAGAAGTTCTAATCCGCATTATCGGTGTGTTCTGCTTTGGGCGACTTCGCGTTCTTGCACGTCTCTAAGAAGTGATCGCCGGTTTAGGACTGCGCTAACAATGCCTTGACGACTCGGCTGGTGGCCACGAAAGCAAGGCACAAGGCCAGTGATTACTGCCCGCAGATAGAAAGGGCACTCATGAATGAATAATACCTTTGACGCACGACGTTCAGTGCGATGCAAATCCTTGCCGCTCGCTCACTCTTGAATCTGTGTCTTGCATTGATTCATTGATTACATCTAATATCCTTCAGAGTATCCCCAGTACAGAGAGTAGCGTATCTCTCTATCAATACACTATCTGGCTCAGTTCATCAAGTGACTTGTACTCGCCAGAAGTTAAGAAATGTACGTGAGCGGCTCAGCCGGCTCATGTTTTCTTGTTCGTCACATGGGCCATAATATAACCGGACTGGATACTGTCACAGCCCAGCATCGGCACAACATGAATCCGCAGTGCAATAAATTATGGTGCTGTAGTGGTTTTTATAATATCTGAACGGTTGTTTTTTGTTTTTCAACCGAGCCAAACAAATTACCAGAATAGTTTGTATTGTCTCAGACAAACACACCTCAATTTTACTCGCAGTGGACAATATTAGGTGAATTTCACAGTTATAATTTCTATACCTTTCTCATATTTGTTTGTGCTCATAATTTTATATTGAAATCGACATCTCATGAAAAAGGGGCAAATATTTGCACTGATCATCCTATGCACAAATAGTTCATAAACTTTTACAATAACAATTTATTTAACTGGGCCAAATTTGACATTTGTTTCTAGTAAACTAGGCCATAGTAATTTCCAGCCCATTTTTTATAGTACGGGTCAAACACAAAATATAGCTACCCATATTTTTATGTTCGCAACCTGCGGTTGGATGGTTAGGTGGACAATGTTATCATCAGCCCACCAGGGTTCAAATCCTAATGCTCGCATTTATCCTGGATTTATTGTAGGATTTCACGTCGAATACGAGGTGTCTATGGTGACTTCGTAAAACTCAAGATTATATGCAAACTCAAGATTATATGCCGGCTTAATCCATCGGAGGTGTTCATATGGGTGAGTGTATGTGCGTATATATGAGCGCTTGTGTCCGTACTGATGTTAAAAAAAACTTAAGTTCGCCAAAACGCCTACTACCATACAAATTTTCACATTTTTTTAAATAGAATGTTCCTCATTTGCTTACCTGCTAAATTTCAAATAGTGATATGAGCAGCACACGTAGATATGTGGTTCAAATTTTTTAGCAGCTTCGTTCGTTAATTTATGCACCTCCTTAGTTACCCATCCACCTGCTGGACACGTCATTGATGCCCAATGCTAGACACGCCTTCTGGACATCTGCATCGCTAGCAAAAGCCATATTTGAATATCGTAATAGTCGTAGCTAGCAAATAATTCCAAAACCCAAGCCTAGCGCATTATGTTTGCTGATGTTTTTTTACCAGATCTTTTGCTGATAAAATTCAATGCGATCCCCCGGTTCCTTCTCCAGCTATATCATGTGCCATGCAGGTCCCCCGGTTCCTTACTCTGAGACTCTAGCCTGCTCCGTAGAGTCCAGACAGTCGTTATATACATGCCCAGTACTTGTCCCAGGGGCTATTTTTTTTCCTCGCCTACACATAATATAGCTTTGGTCCTATAAGACTTTACTAGTTGTTGACGTATTTTTGTGTGTGTTGCTGTCGGCTGTGTCCATCATATCAATGCAGAAACCAGATGTGCGCTCATCATGTTTTGTATCCTTTTGATGCTTTATGTTGAGCCAATAAAATTCACTCTTTATCGAAAAAAAGAAACGAACAAACTCCAGGCTGGCACACTGAGCGCCAATCAAACAGCGTCGTTGTATGGCACAGATTCAGTGCGCCAACGCTGCCGTTCGCTGAAAATCCGTTTCCCACTCGTTTAGCTATTCAAGGTGCCAAGAAAGAAGGATGCATGGATCCAGTGACCGAGCAGGCGTGCTTGATGAAACCTAAAACATGATCGCCACCACTAGACGTGCTGTTGACGTTGTCAGAAAAGTTTCCAATACCTTCCATTTCTACGAGTAATTTATTAGAACCAAATATACGAAAACAGGATGTGCCATTGTCTGTTTGTGTGTGAAGGCAAAGTGAGGACGAGGAAGATATATAGGAGCACTGTCGAGAATAAGGTACTCATGTATGATAGGTGAACATGCACCGTGTATCCCCTGCATCCTGCTCACTGGCGCTTGTGTCCCCGCTCAAAAAACGTCCCTTCGGTGTCGCTCCCATGGGCGACCGGGCAGCGCAACCTAGCGCCATAGCCGGGAGTACCCTCCTGGCGCAATGGGATTGTCGGGCAATTGGTGGTGGTGCTCGCTCTAGTTGGATTGATTGCTACGGTGACGGTGCCAGATTCGATCTCGGGCGGAGCGTCGGTCAGGCGGCGACCCTGGGCGGTGCGGCGGTAGCCTTCGCCTCCATGGCCGACAAGATGCGGGATTCGGTGTGCAGCACTGCTTGGTAATGGCTGGTGGTGGCGGTCGTGGATCTCGCACCCATCTAGTCGGCCGAGCTTTGCCGATCAGAGGTGTGTGGAAGGGCCCATGAGGGGCGGCTAGTGGCCCTCTGCTGGCAGTCCGACAGCTGTGTTCGCCTTCACAGAGCGGATCCGCGTGGATCCAGCCAGTTGAGGTGTCGGGATTGCACGATTGTATGTGAAAACGGTACGCGTCGACCTCGGTCATGGCGAAAGATGACGGCGTATTGGGTGTCGTCTCCTTACCGAAGACATCGGCAGTTGCAATCGTTGTCACCTTGGTGTCGTTGTTCCGGGGATAAACCTAGAAGACAAGCCCTTCAGAAACGCCCTCCCCCTTTGGGGCATCATCTCAGAGCAGAAGTTGGCTGGAGGGGACATGAGGCGGAGCGGTAGTGCATCTATCCCATCGACTACGACGATTGGTCTCGACAGCATGGCATACTGGAGCCTTGGCGACGGACGCGTGTTGATGGACGCACGCAAGTGGTGGTGGTGTTTGGCATCGTGGTGGCATCGATGGCAATATGGCCTAGCAAGATAAATGCATTGATCACGCCTGAAGGTGGGATGGCTGAAGATGATGGCGGCAAATTCTAGAGTGTTGAAATGTGGTGCATGCCGAGGGTCTGCTAGATCAGTTGGTGCTCTCAGCTTGCCTGCGGGCGGCATGGTGAGGCCACTAGATTAGATGTCGTTGATGCGAGGTCGATCCAGCGAGTGTAAATGTAGCGATTGTTGTTGCCACGAAGGTGACTTTGGATTGATCCATGTACTTGCTTTCTTGAGTTCTGTTGAATAATACAACAAAAATGGTTGTATGCATCGCTTGGATGCTACGGGGATCTTACTATTGGGGAAAAAATCTTAAATTATGTGAAACAAATCAAGGAAATAGATAAATATATCTGCAGAGCTAGGCGCCTAGATGTTCATCCCAGTATTTGGGATCAAATGTTAATTATTTGGCATGGCTAGTACCGTGGGACCATTGTTAGACTGCTAGCTGATTGTTTGAAGCTCTGCGTGCACATTTTATCATGTGAAATCATCAACCACCTTCTTATTCAGTGACCTAGACCAAAACCTTTAGTCGTGGTGTTAACAGTTCTTCAAGAGCTTTCGGCTCAATGGGATGCATAGTTAGCTCCTAGGACTCATGGCCACAGGTGATATTGAGTTGGCGTGATAGTGAGTAATACCAATATTGTTGGGGGCTGATCTTGTGGACATAAATCATGTGGCTTCTCTTTGAACTTTAACTTTAACTTAACATAATCACTAACTACAGGGGGTGTCACCTGTTTTCATTCGTGTTGTTTGGAAACTGCTTGTTCCACCTAGAACACATGGCTTTCTTACTAGTAGAAAAAGGATCAAATGTGAGACATATTAGTCCCGGTTTGCATTGGAGCCGGCACTAACGTGTCCATTAGTGTTGGTTCAAACGGCTAGGCGGGAGATCTTTAGTACCGATTTGTTTAGAGAGCTAGATGACCATGAAATTGAAAATCACTACAAAATGAACTCTGAAAATGTTGAAATTTGGCATGGTATCATCATTTCACCCACATAGCATGTGCAAAAAAGTAGAGAGGGTTACGGCAAAAACTGGACGCACTTCGTGTACAAACTGGACAATCTCTTTCGGAGTATCAGGGTTTCGGACGAAAACTCGTCTGTTACACGGTTACTTCATTTTTTAAACTTATTTGAACTCAGACTTTTTTTGCGTTCAGTATGCATCATTCAAAGTGGCATCGTCAATTTTCAACCTTTCTGATATCATTTGCTCTTTTTCAGTCATTTAATGATTTGTTTAAAGAACTAAATGACCGTGAAATTGAAAATCACTACAAAATGAACTCTGAAAATATTAAAACTTAGCATGGTATCATCATTTCACCCACATAACATGTGTGCAAAATAGTAGAGAGGGTTACGACAAAAACTGAACGCACTTCGTGTACAAACTGGACAATCTCTTTCCGAGTATCAGGGTTCCGGACGAGAACTCGTCGGTTACACGGGCACTTCATTTTTTAAAATTTATTTGGACTCCAGACTTTTTTTGCGTTCAGTATGCACCATTCAAAGCGATGTCATTAATTTTCAACCCTTTCTGACATCATTTGTTCTTTTTCAGTCATTTACCGATTTATTTAGAGAGCTAAATGACCGTGAAATTTAAAATCACTACAAAATGAACTCTGAAAATGTTAAAACATGGCATGGTATCATCATTTCACCCACATAGTATGTGCAAAAGAATAGAGAGGGTTACGGCAAAAACTGGACGCACTTCGTGTACAAACTGGACAATCTCTTTTGGAGTATGAGGGTTTCGGACGAGAACTCGTCTGTTACGCGGTTACATCATTTTTTTAAACTTATTTGAACTCCAGACTTTTTTGCGTTCAGTATGCAGCATTCAAAGCGACTACATCAATTTTCATCCCTTTTTGACATCATTTGCTCTTTTTCAGTCATTTACCGATTTGTGAGAGGCTCACAGGGCAGCGTGTAAAGTTAGGTCCAGAAGCCTACTTTAGAGATAAGCTCGAAGAAGCAGCCGCGGCTGGGTTTATAAACCAGTGCGGCTGCCCTTCGCTCGGCGAGGTGGGACTAAAGTTTGCGCACCGCAGCGCGCCCCTATAGTACCGGTTTGTGGCTCCAACCGGTACTAAAGGCCACCCTCTCTTTCGAACTATCAGGGTTTCAGACGAAAACTCTCTTTCGAACTACTTAGAAATAAATAGAAGAAAACAAATAAAGTAGAAAAGAAAAAAACTATATAAAAAACTACTCAGAAATAAATAAAGTAGAAAAGAAAAAAACTATATAAAAAAACTACTCAGAAATAAATAGAAGACAATAAATAAAGCAGAAAAGAAAAACACTATATAAAAACTACTCAGAAACAAATAGAAAAAAATAAATAAAGAAGAAAAAAAAACTACTCAGAAATAAATAGAAGAAAATAAATAAATCAGAAAAGAAAAATATATAAAAACTACTTAGAAAAAATAGAAATAAAATAAATAAAACAGAAAAAAACTATAAAAAAATTTGTTGGGGCGCTGTCCAGTGGGCCTGCTAGGCCTTGGGCATGTAAATTCAGGCCCACAAGGGCCAGCAGGCTCACAGGACAGCGCTCCATAGTTAGGCCCAGAAGCCTGGTTTACAGAGGAGTTCGATAGAGCAGCCGTGGCTGGATTTATAAACCAGTGCGGCTGCCCTCCGCCCGGCGAGGTTGCACTAAACTTTGCGCACAGCAGCGCACCCTTTAATACCGGTTGGAGCCACGAACCGGTACTAAAGGGGGCGCTTCCCGTCGCTTGACCTGGTCAAAATTGGCCTTTAGTACCGGTTGGTGGCTCCAACCGATACTAAAAGCCCCTCATATATATAGCACTTGCGAAAAATTCAGTTTCATCTTCCATCTCCAACCTCTCTCCCGTCCAACGCGCGTCGCCGCCCCCGCCGCCCCCGCCGCCCATCGTCACCGTCTCGCGCCGCCCCCGTCGCTCGCCGTTGCCGTCGCCGCCCCCGCCGCTCCCCTCGTCCCCGTCGTTGCAGTCTCGCCCTCGCCGCCCGTACGCCGCCGCCCTCGCACACACACACACACAAACACGTACACGCACGCGCGCGCACACACACATTTTTTTACTTATTTTCTGTTTTTTGTTTTTTAGATTAATGCATGTCAAATTGTTAATTAGATGATTGAGTTAGATGAATTAGCTAGATAAGAATGTTAGAATGTTAATGTTAGATGAATTAGATAGAAAATTTAAATATTAATGTTAATTGTTAGATGAGTTAACTAGATATTAATTAGGTATATGAGATTATTTGAACTAGTTGAATTAATATAACTAGTTTATTTTTAGTAAATGCTTAGTTGAACTAGCTAGTTGAATTAGAACTAGTTTATTTTTAGTAAGAAAATTTAGGTATATGATATTTGATGATCTAATTAAAATATTACTATATATAGCTACTTTATATATTTTAGTAAGAAAATTAATATGACTAGTTTATTTTTACTAATACTAGTTGAATTAGTTGAATTAATAGAACTAGTAAGTGTTTAATGTTTCACCTATATATGAACATATGTTAGATATTAATGTCAAATGTTAGATGAATTAGATAGAAATTATATGTTAGATATATATTTAATTTAGTTATATGAGATTTGATCATCTAATTAAAATTTTACCATATAGAACTAGATACTTTATTTTTAGTAAGAAAATTAATATAACTAGTTTAGTTGAATTAGTTGAATTAATTAGTTGAACTAGTTAGTTGAATTAGTTTAATTGGTTGAGTTACTTTATTTAGGTATATTTTTAGTAAGTGCTTAGTTGAATTAGTTGAATTAATTAGTTGAACTAGTTGAATTAATTAGTTGAACTAGTTGAATTAATAGAACTAGTTGAATTAATAGAACTAATAAGTGTTTAATGTTTCACCTATGAACATAGGAATGTCGTCTGGCGACGAACACAGTTTCATTATGTGTGAATACTGCGAAGACCAGCGCGGTCTGTGCAACAGAAATTTTCTAATTGATGATAGGCGCTTCAGCATCAAGCTGGATGAGAACTTTGAACTGGATACATTAAGTCATAACGACAATTCTTTTTTCCTAATTAAGCATGACTTATGCTCCATTTGCTTCAACTTATAATTTTAATTTTTCACTATTCTACTAGCGTATCCCCTACCATGCAAGAATTTTTGTATTGGATAAGTTAGGTTTCAGTCCTAACAAAACTATGGAGGTAAAAAAAGTTTACTTGAAGACTGAGCATGGTTATACCTTCAACGTCAAATTATACAATGCAGAGACATACACCTATTTTGAATGCAAAACTTGGCAAGCACTATGCAAGGCTTATGCATTTGAGCCTGATATGGTTATCACCTTTGATATTCGTCCGGAAGATGATATTGAGGGTAATAGAAACATCTGGGTCAATGTGCAGACGCCTCCAGTTCTACCATTATATGAGTTTCTCAACCATATTTATGTCTTCGATATTGTTTATTCAAAAATAGTTGACAAGTAATTTTTATTGACAGCTTATTTCCATTCAAGCAAACATGTCCGGCGCTTGGTAAACAGGACCGTCCACTGTCCCGGGGCTGAACTAAACTGCGAGGAGACAAATCATTATGTTTCATGGCTTGAGGATCTTGATGCTATCAAGAGAAATTATTTTCTTGAATTTGAAAATCTTAGTACTCAAAACGTGCGACCAATAGTGATCGTATTGAACTATGGTCACATCTATTTAGGAAAGATGGTATGATTTTACCGTTTATCCTTAGTGCATCTTTTGCATACATTATTTTTCAACCTAAACTTTCATTGCTAAGTATATCACTATACGATGTTCTTGAACAGGGACTCCCGATGACAGTTGTGCCTCAGTGGATCGAGACTAAAGGTCGCATGTCAATGGTTAGCTTACGGCTAAGACATCCTACATTGCACATGAGTGCATTTAGGATTTCTAAAAGCGAGGAATGCTTAATAGTGAAAGATTGGAGCAAAATTGTTAACGATCGCAGAGAAGTACTAGGGGGCAGCAATCAGAAGCGCAACCCACGATTAGGAGACATGTTCATCTGCATGCTCCAATATGATGAATCAGGAGAGCTATACACGTTCTATCCTATTTTACCTAAGAGAGAGCAGGAGTAGTGATTAGCTAGTTCATGCTCTTAGTACTTGTTCTCTCATGTCCGTGTTCTTCGTCCTGAACTTAATCTCAAAGAGTGATTTGCTTTTGTGGTGTTATGAACGCTTATAATGTCATGACCATGTTGAACTCGATGATATCTTTGCTTCTGTTACAAGTGAATGTTTCTTCTTTAAGCTACTGTTGGTGGTGATTAGATAGCGGTAATAACTATGATGATTAAATAGTGGTAATGACGACTATCATGATTTTTAGCTAGCTAGTATATACTGTTGTTGGTGATGATATGATGCAAGAGTTTTTATATTAATATGATGATGATGATGTTGATGAGTTATTATATCATTTATGAAAGAAACCATAGATTAGTTTCAACTGGATGGATCCTAGCTAAGTGATCAAGTATATGCCATATGGATATGGCATATACTTGATCACTTAGCTGCCAGGATCCACATGCATCCAGTCGAAACTAATCTGCGATACTTTCACCTAATGATTTAACAACTCATTATAATGTAAAACAATCACTAAATTAAATTAAAAACACAAAATTAAAGAAAAATAAAAAATAAAACAAAAACACCCAAAACATTTAGTACCGGTTGGTGTTACCAACCGGTACTGATGATCTACTCGCACCCGGGGCCAGGCTCATGCCACGTGGTGGCACTTTAGCGTCGGTTCGTGCCGAACCGGTACTAATCTTTAGTGCCGGTTGTAGAACCGGCACTAAAGGCCCTTACGAACCGGCGGTAAAGCCCGGTTCTGCACTAGTGTCTTTTGCTGGTTTCCTATAAGAAGATCATGATCATAGATAACTTGTAAAAAGGAACAAGATCTTGCTCAGTCTTTTCTGTACATCTGTGAAGAGCTAGTGTACCTGTTAGTTTAAATAGACTGATTTGTGTTTCGGCGTCAGTCGTTTTTCAAGAGCATAAGCAAAGATCTGTTTAACTAGAAAAACACACTCTGCTTGTTTCAGTCTTTGCTCTATCTGTTAGGAGTTAAGTGCGTTGGCCCCAAGTTTGTAATGTTTTAGTTTGAACCAGCTTTATCAGGCTTCTTTCTTTGTAATGGCTACCCCGTGATGGTCTAAAAATGTGAATAAGGATATCCATTCGGACTAAATTCTTGCACAGCTCCAGAAGTAGGGCAATTTTTATTTGGGAAAGTAGTGGGAACTGGGATGTGTTGCTTTATCCTTTGGAAAATGCTGAGCATATGAAGCTAATAGATGAGAGCGCCAACTCTGTAAGTTTATTTAACCGCTATTCTGCACTGCAGGTCAAATTAACGCGTTTTATTACCACTGTCATTCAACTCAGTACCTGAAGGAAATGCCTGCTAGAATTAAACCAGCATCCCTCCCCGCTACAGCTAGGCCAATTTAGAGCCGGTCAGGAAAGCCCGCTAATAGCGCCGCTATTGCCCATAGCGCTATGAAAATTTAGCGTTTAGCGTTTTTTTCCCGCGGTCTCGGCCCAAAATTTCAGCCCAAATTGGAAATCACACGCGCGAAGCCCCCTCGTGTCCCTTTTACCCTAACCACCATCCGCACTCCTACCCTCCCGTATCCCTTTTCCTCCCCAAAATATCTGCTATGGAGGCTGGCAGCGGCGGCAACTAAGCAGGGACGGCGACGGCTCGCTGACTCCCCCTCTCCCAGCGACGCCCCCTTTGCCGGCGAACTCCTCCTCACGGGGACGCCTGCTTCTCCCAGCGGCGGCCTCTCTCTCGAGTGCGCACGACCTCGGCGCCTCCTTCTATGATGGCCCTTTCCCGGTGACGCCCCCTCTTCAGCCATCTTCTCCAAGCAGCATCGTCCTAGCCTGCAATGAGTCAGCAGACCCCATCGACAGGCAAGTTCTATCCTCAGATCTGTCCTTTTTCTACTCTTCTTCAAGCTTCATTGTAATGGGATCTCTGTTATATGCAAAATATTGGCTATATACTTATATGTGCGTGCTTGCTTGTTGTCCGAGAAATTTCTGAATCTCTAAACTTGGAGTGACAATGAAGACTAAGAAAACAAATACTCATAGCTTCTGAATGTATACGAATTCCATCCTAGGTTTATCTAGTTTTGGGAAATCATATATGCACTGAATCTCTGAATATATTAAATGTTGATTGACCTGGAGAGTTGTTTGTGCCCCCTGTGTAGAGTTTGTACTTTGTAGTAGATTAAACATTGTTGTTTCAGTGCGGCTGATGCTATGTTTGATTTCTATTCTGCCTAACTTAATTCTATTTTTTGTTTCATAGGTGCAGGTATCTCAAGCACAGCCTCCGTACCACAAACATCAGCAGCTCGTGCTGTTGCATCAAATGATGCTACACAGAAGTACTGTACCATGCCAGATCCTAATAGAACATACGCTCTGCAATGCATTTTCTGTGACAAGATATTAACTAGCGGCGTAACAAGGGTAAAGTACCACCTTGCTGGCATTAAGAAGTGCAATGCTACACCATGCCAGAAGGTTCCTCAGGATGTGAAGGAGGAGATGAAGGTTTTGCTCCTAAAAAGTAATGATGCGAAGGATAAGAAAATCACAGAATTGGAAAAGATAAGAAGTTCAGTTAACTTAGATCACTCGGAGGGAGAAGAGGAGAGTGATGACGACAGTGACAATGATATTGTGTTGTCAACACAAAGCAGAAGCAGATCCCAAGGTGGCCCTATGGACAAGTTCTGCAT
The DNA here is from genome assembly GCF_003073215.2 of Triticum urartu. Lineage (NCBI taxonomy): Eukaryota > Viridiplantae > Streptophyta > Magnoliopsida > Poales > Poaceae > Triticum > Triticum urartu. The sequence continues at coordinate 39,290,307 of NC_053028.1, read as the reverse complement.
GTCAAGTGTAGAAGAATGTGTCAAGAGGAATCAAGGGCAAACTCTCAGCGAAAAGGTTCAATCAAAGCTGTCATCTCAGAAGACAGAAGAGAGGAGGAATAGAGCTTGTGGGTACATCTGTCAGTTTTTCTATGAAGCTGGCATTCCACACAACACTGTGACACTTCCTAGCTTTGCGAGTATGCTTGTGTCCATTGGACGTTTTGGCAAGGACCTTCAAGGACCTAGTGCCTATGAGATGAGTGGGCCATTCCTGTAGAAAAGAAAGAAGAAGGTGCTTGACTCATTCAAGAACCATAAGAAAGCATGGGAGCATACAGGTTGTACGATAATGACCGATGCATGGACAGATAAGAAAGGCAGAGGAGTAATGAACCTAGTTGTTCACAGCGCACATGGGGTCTTATTTACGGATTCGGTTGATTGCTCGGATGTCAAAAAAATGGGAAATACATCTATGAGCTTGTAGACAGGTGTATTGAAGATATAGGGCCAGAAAAGGTTGTCCAAGTGGTGACTGACAATGCTAGTGTTAATACAGCAGCTGCAAGTCTAATGAAAGCAAAGAGACCAAACATTTTTTGGCCTGGATGTGCAGCCCATTGTATTGATCTCATGTTGGAAGATATTGGGAAGCTGCCTCTAGTTGAGAAAACAATTGTCCAAGCTAGGCAAGTTACTGTGTTCTTGTATGCTCATACAAGGGTTTTGGCTTTGATGAGGAAAACACTTGGAAGAGACTTGGTCCGTGCTGGTGTTACTAGATTTTCCACGGCTTATCTCAATCTAAAAAGTTTGCAAGACAACAAGTAGGAGTTGCTTAAACTATTCAGATCAGAGGAGCTAAATGACATGGGTACTTAAAGAAGGACAATGGTAAGAAGGCTCTAAAAGTTGTGCAAACTGATTCCTTTTGGAAAGGTGTTGACACTGCTGTCAATTTCTTTGAGCCAATGGCTAATGTGCTGAGAAGGATGGATAGTGATGTGCCAACGATGGGTGTCTTCCATGGTTGTATGCTAGATGCAAAAAAGGAAATCTCTTTGAGGTTTGACAATGATGAGAGTCGTTTCAAAGCTGTTATAGATATCATTGACAAGAGGTGGGACAACAAACTCAAGATGCCACTACATTTGGTTGGGTACTTTCTCAATCCCTACTATTACTATCCAAACAAGAATGCGATTGAGAATGATGGATCATTCAGAGCAGCCGTCATCCATTGCATTACAAGGATGATTCAAGATGAGACGTTGCAAGAGGAGATTATGGATGAACTCAACATGTATGAAGAAGAGGCTCAGTCTTTTAGAACAGACATTGCCACACGGCAGAGAAGAAACAAAAAGTTTGATCCAGGTTAGTGCAATTTGTTTTAAACCAGTTTCAAACTTTCTTTGTTTCTCATTTTGTATATGTCTAAGTATATAACTAATAATCTGTGAATGACTTGATGCAGCAAAATGGTGGTTGAATCATGGCACAAGCGCACCCAAGCTGAAGAAATAGGTTAGAAAGATCCTCACATTGACATGCAGCTCCTCATCTTGTGAGAGAAACTGATCAACATTTGAACAAGTAAGAAAGGAAACTATAACTCTAAAACTGTACAAAGTAGTTGATTTCTGTTCTCACATGTGACCATGTGTTCCTTAATTTCTTTTCACCTACACTCAATTTTCCTTCACTATGTAGGTTCATACAAAAAAGCGTAACAAACTAGTGGGTGATAGGTTGAGGGATCTTGTCTTTGTCAAATTCAACGCGAGGCTGCAGCATAAGAGAGAAAATAAGAACAGAGACCCCATAGAGAAGGTCACCAATGATATTCTGGAGGATGAAGACAATGAGTTCATTACTGGGATCGTTCCTGATGGCAATGCCGGCGAACATTTAGGTAATGAAGCCCAAGCTCAACAAGAGACTTCAACATCACAAGCACAAGGAAGAAAAAGAAAGAGACCTGCAGTAGCCAACAAGAAGAGGAAGAAGAGCATTCACTCTCTTCTTAATAGCATTGAAGAAGATCCCATGCTTTGTTCTTCCTCTTCGGAATCAGAAGATGATCAAGCTCGAGATGAGTCTAACTATGCCTCTGCTGATTCAGATTGATGCACTGCAATTGTATGGCTGTTTGTCTGTAGTTTGCCATCTTACTTTTGTTATGTGCAAGTCCTGCTAGTTGTTAGACTGAAATATGTGTAAGGTATGAGATATCTACTGTGCGAGTGTGCCTTTTGTTGTTATGTGCTGGACTGAACCAACTCCTGTGATGTGCAAGTTTGCCTTTTGTTGTTACTAGTACAAATGCCCGTGCGTTGCAACGGGCTAAAAATATCGTAAAACATGCTCCATGTGATAGTAAGTGCCATTTCTTATATCCAGTTCTGATAAACATCGGTTATAAGTTTATAGTATTATCACTTTTTGGAGTATGATGTGTGGACGTAAATAATCCATCCTAACATCTTTCACCTGATTGAAGAGCAGTGGCGCATGGAATAGTCTAGTAATCGATTTTATCTCTTACATTTCAAAAAACACAAATATTTCTTTGTTTCAAACTAATTATTATTTTTGAAACTTTTAATCTTTTTATTAGAATTGAAATATGATTATATTTTTTTGATCAATTTTAAATGATTTTGTTAAAAAAAATTGAACATTTTTGTGGGAGTGTTGTGCATTTAGAAAAACGTGAACATATTTAAAACATGATTTTTTCTAAAAGCAATAAGAATTTGAAACACTTTTTATCTTAAAAAACACACACAAGCTCGGTATCCGCAATAAAAAAGAATTGTTAGTATAAAGTTGGGAAAGTCGTTGAGATGTCCTTTGGTGGCTCCACCCTCATATTAACACTATCATCGGGTGGAAGAGGAATGGTGTGAATGTTTTTAGCGGAATTTACAGACAGTGAAATTGTCATACATCATTTGAGAGTTTAATAACTAATTCAAAAGTATTTTCTTATAATTTCAAAAGATTTTCAATGCAAATGAATTTATTTTGGATGGAAGGGTACTGGTGCAATGAAGTGGGATTGTTTATATACATTATTTGTCAACATTCAAAAACAATTTTACTATGTTGATTTTTTAGAATATGTTGGTTGCTTGGTTTGCAAGAATATATTCTGTTTCTTTTCTTTTGCACTATTTGAACTTGGCCCGAAGACCGAACCACACACACTCGCCATCATCACCATAAAAATGAAAGCTTTTATGGTAGGTGCTCATTTAAGATATATATATATATATAGGGTCGCGCTATTCGTCACCCTGGGTGAGGCATAGTTATTCTTCACCCCCTTTATTTTACCATCAATGCACCGTAAATTTACGTTCCGTAAGTTTTGTCTTATTTCCGACGCAAAAAGGGACCGTAAGAAAATATATAATCGCCGTAAAAAATAGTTTATGTTATGTAAAATTACAAACATAAAAACATAGTCTAAAATACACACAAACTACAAATTTTCTTTTCTTATGATCTATATTTTTATTTTCTTATGTCAAATTTTACGTAGTGAATCAATAGGAATGTAACTATTTGAATTCGAAATGTAATTTAGTTATGAAATGATTGTAAGATTACCTCGGGTGAAGAATAACTTATTCTGCACCCTGGTTGATGAATAGTAACACTATATATATATATATATATATAGAGAGAGAGAGAGCACGGCTTTCGTATCAACACTAGTTAGGGTGGTGGCTATCAGAACCGTTCACATGCATCAAGATTCGCACCTTTGGGTGAATAAGGTTCTGCTTTTATGATTTGTTGAATATCACCATAACCAAAGTGGAAAACTAAGCTAGAACTTTATGGATGCAATGTCCAGGAACGGCAACCTAGGCTCTGCGTTTTCAGACTCAGCCAAAGCAAGTGTGCAGCAACCTTTTCTATATGACAGGGATGATCAATGTACTACTTCGGGCAAACCTATTAAATACTCATTTACCAAAGGTTCCGGCAATAACATTGCTAATTTGGGCATATGAATCATGTCACTTTCATCGTGCAATTTCTATTTTCGAGTGCGCCGTGCTCACTGGTCCGTGCCATACATGGTCATTTATCATCTAGCATCTGGCTATCAAAACCTTGTGGAGAGCAGCGTCCACGCGCCTCGTGGCGGTCGGCGTGCTAGCGGCCGGTTAGGGCATCTCCAGCCGTTGGCCTTTCAGGAGGGGCAAAAAATCACCTTCTAGGGGCGCACCGGCGCTAAACCGCGCACTGGGGCGTGATGCCTCTCAGTCGCGGCGCCCACGGTTAGTCAAAAAAGTCAAATACGGCGCAAAAACGACTCAAATTTAACGCAAACATCGGCGAGTTCGTTCAAACTTAAACATATTTTACAAAAAAAGAAAAAACTACCGCGGGCTACCCCCGCCGTCTCCCTCGCCGCCCGCCTCGCCGCCCGCCCACGCGGTTCTACATGCCAAGGAGGCTGTAGAACCGCATGTAGTCACCGCCGTCGTCGTCGTCGTCGTCGTCGCCCCCGCCTACGCCTCCGCCGTCCCTGCTGCATCCCTCCCCCGGTTGGAGCGGCGGGTTGGACGGTCCGGGGGCGTCGTCGTCGTCGTTGTCGCTGTCGAGGATCACGACGCCGTGCTCGTCCTCGCGCCCACGCTTGCGGGCGGCGATCTCCTCCAGGGCCCGGCGCTGCCGGACCATCTCGTCGCGGAGGTAGTCGTCCCGCGTCCACCGCAGGGCGTCCTCGTCGGAGAAGCCACGCCGGGCTATCTCCTCGTACTCCGCGGGGAGGCCGGGCTTCGGCTTGGGCTCGACGAGGACGAAGCGGCCGGTGGGTGGGGAGGCGTTGGCGCCAATGCGGACGCCGGAGCTGCGGGTGCGTGTGCTGACCGGCGTGCCCTGGGGCTCCGGCTTGACGGGGTGGAGGCAGGCGAGCCGCCGGACGAGGAGGAGGACCCCCCGGTCTCCATGAGCCTCGGGGTCCGGGAGCTTCCCCGGCGGCGTGAGAAGGAAGGGGGGGGGTACTCGAGGCGCGGCGTGTTGCCGCCCTCGATGTACTCGAGGACGGCCTCCAACGTGCGTCCGGGCACGCCCCACCACCGACGCCGGCCGACGACGTTGAGCCTGCCGGAGGGCTCGACGCCGTTGGTGGCCTCGAGCTGCTCGGCGTGACGGCGGCGGAAGTAGGGCTCCCAGAACGGGCTGTCGGGGACGTACCGTGGCCCCTCCCTCGCCGCACGCGGCAGGGACGAGCGGATGCGTGCGATCTCCGCACGCCGCGCCGCGCCGGTGGGTATCAGGGGCACCGGCACGCCGGCGGCGCTGATCCTCCACGCCCCGGGTACCCCATGTCCGGTGGGACCAGGTACTCGGCCTCGAAAAGGAGGCGAGCCTCGTTCTCGTGAAGATGGCGGCGGCCGAATCCGCTCGCCGCCGCGCCGTCGCCTGGGAAGCGCTCGGCCATGGGTGCTGGAGACGGCGAGAGAGAGGAGAAGGAGGAACGACGACGGCGAGAGAGAGGCGAGGGAGGAACGACGACGGCGAGAGAGTACGAGTCGCCGAGTGCTCTGGGGCGTGTTCTTATATAGGCCGAGGCGCCGCCCGTGCGCGAGCCGCCGTGAGTACGCGTGGCGGGCAAGGAAGGGCGAGGGACGCGCGTCATCCGGTCTTCACTGCGCCGCCCGTGAGGCATCAATGGCGCAGGCTGACCGGCGCGGCAGCTTTGGCATTGATTCGTCGCGGGAAACGAGGCAATGAGGACGACGAAGGGCCGAGAAGAGGGTAGAGTCGCTGACGCGGTGGGCCCGCGGCTGTTTCACGCCAAAACAGTTCGCCCCGGCGTCCCTGGGCGCCCCCAGTGCACCGGGTTCGGCCTGGGTCCGCCGGCGCTGTTTTCGGCCCAAGCCGGTGAAAATCGGGTTCCTGGGGACGCGACTGGGCCGATTTTTCAGCGCCGGCGTAAAAAAAAACGTTTGGGGAGGCCTTCCTGGGACGCGGCTGGAGATGCCCTTACATCCTCACGGCAGTCTCCGTGGTTGTGGCCGGAATCATGCTCGGGACAACGTCGTGCTCACTGCAAGTGGTGTACACGCGGCGGTTGGCCTGCTCGCCGCCGGAATCATGTTCGGGGACGACGGCGTGCTCACGACCAGTGGCGTCCTTGCTGCCGGAGTCATGCTCGGGGACGACCGAGACACGGAGTGGTCTGGCATCCACGCGGGTGTCGGCGTGCTCGCTGCCGGAATCGTGCTCGGGGATGACGGCGTGCTCCCGGCCAGTGGCGTCCTCGCGATGGCCGACCTGCTCGCCACCAGTCAGCGTCCACGCGAAGGACAGCTAGCTCGCGGTTGTCAGTGTGCTCGCGGAAGGCGGCCATGCGGAGGATGGTAACGGCACCGTCCAAGGCGCTCGCATCGGACTGTGGTCCATTGCATGCTCCTGTCGAGTTAGCGAAGTGCGGACTGCGGAGGGACTAAGGGGAGATGTGCAGGTTGGTTCATGTCTTCATGATACTCGATTGATATAGTGTTTTCCTCATTAGGACGCTGCTCTCCACAACGGCGGCGCCCTGAAATCTTTTCAAGCTATTCCATGGCGCCCTGTTCGGTTTTGCGCGTGAGAAGCTTGCATGCAACTTGTAGAGAGAGAGACAAAGAGAGTCAGCATGCTTGCATCCAGTTGTGTTGGTATGGAAAGCATCATCCATCGCAGCAACTACGAATTTGACTAGACAGAGAATGGAGCTGTGGTATGGGTGAACGGCTTCCAGGTCTCAGGTGACGCCGAGCTCTATCTGCCCTTTGGCGCAACCCTAGTAGACTAGTATAGCAGGCATGGGCCAATCGTAGGCAACAGATCCTACGTTTGGATTTTAGTAGTAGTAGCAGGAATCACCGAATCAGAAGGCATGTGTGTGTGCCATACTCACAACATTTTAAAATGGAACGATGCAGTGTGCTGCAGGGTACTGACGTACTGTGCTCTAACTTTTTGTTAAGGCAGAAGTACTAGTGTGGTCATTGGTCAACCGAGTGTTTCGGCGTGACGACGGATGGGTATGAATCGAGACGATGATGCGTGCCTTCCACCATCATGCTTGCACTTGCAGGATGGAGTCGACGGACGGTTGCTTGTCTGCATGTCTAAGATGTCTTGGCCGGCCCAAAACATGGCGAGCAGATACAAGGAAGTATGGACAAAAACCTGCCTCACATGGCTGGTCGTACTTACAATTTATTTCACTGTGTGGTCAAATGTGTTCCGGGCCCCTTGCTGCATGGTAATTGATGTTGAAAGGCCACTCATGTGGTGTATCAATATAGCGTTCTGTGACACTATCATGAGGAGCTAGACGAGCATGCTCCGCTCTTGGTTTGTGTATGCGTCCTGTTTGCTTGAAGGGTAGAGCATCACAAAATGACAACATGGAGACGTTGCACTACTACCACATGAAATGCATGAACTGGCACGTTTTGCATCTCATTTGGGCTACTCTGGTTTTAGAGCCGCGGTCAACATACGACAATTAATAAAATAATGGGAAAATCCTATTCCTACGTACGAGTTCCTACGAATACTCTACGAACCAGTTCATTTGGATCATAACTACCTCCATGATTTTTTCCAACTCTTCTCAGATTGAAGTAGATTTTTTTGTAAAACTCATACGTATGAATAGCACTGCTCACCTAATTGAGCGGGGACAATTAGTATTAACCCACTCTAAGGTGGTATGCTGTTGTTGGCTAACGCGAGAGCCACACGACTTCTCTCGCAATCCGAACTTTTTTGCTATCTCCACTGCTTCGGAGAGGCGAAAAGGAGGCAGCTAATGTTCCCTGCGTCCGGCTCCTTCCCTCTCCGGCCGTCGCTCCGGCGATGGGAGAGTGGGGGAGCCCCGGATCTATGGTTCTGGCGTGTAGATACTAGGTTAGGTGTTCTTGGTAGTGCCATAGAGGTGGTGGTCGCGGCGTGGCGGTAGAATAAAGTTGTTGGAGCTCTTTCCCGATGATGTCGCGTATGGCGGTGCCATCGATCTTCTGGTGTAGTGGACTCCTGGCTCCATCGATTTGGTGAGCCGGGTATCCAAGGTGCGGTTTTTGCGGCAAAGGCGATGGCCGACTAGTGCATTAATGTCCATCGATCCCATTTTGCCATGGTTTGGTTGTTCCTCGCCATGCTTTGGGGGTGCTGGGGCAGGCGTGGTGTGGAGCAGGTAACTCGTGCTAGCTATCTCCATTGCTTATACACATGAGTTTCTCGATGATTTCAGAGTTGTGTTGTTGCTGTTGTGGCCAAGCGATGGTCGGCCTTCCCCTTCTTCCGGCGTACTGGTCCTTTAGGGCCGAGGTTGAAGACTTCCCGTTTGCATTATTCCAATTGTAAATACCCAAGGTCGCGTCTGCTCTGGAGGGAGAGGTATCGGCGGCGAGCTGGCAGCCCGCGGTGGTTGGAGGGGTGGGTTGGTTCCCCAGGGACCAGTGTGCAATTTCCTTGTATGTTGGGGTGCTTTGTACCACTGTGTAGTTTCAATATAACTCTGTGGCCCTTTAAGCAAATGTGGTATGTTGTCGTCTAATGTAAGGCATGGTCAACTTGGATTTGGGAGGACAGCCTGCGACAAACGGAGGGAGTACATAAAGTTTGATTGACAGTTAGTTCATGTTTTCTCGATCTGTTACTACAACACGTCCGAAACGCTTGCTGGGATGGGTAGCAGCAGCCGCTCCTAGCGAATCGACTAGGGTTAGAACCTGAAGGTTCCTGGTCTAATAACAAGAATGCATACATGCAATTGTGCAAGGTTCATGCAATGAAAACTAAAGGTTCCCGTGTCATTACAATAAGAGTAAGAAATAGATAGATTGGGAAGGATGGGATAAAAGGTGTCCGGTCAAATAAAAAGAGTGCACACATACGATTGTGCAATGTTTGGGCAATGAAAAATAAAGGTTCTCGTGTCAATATCTGAGATAGATAGATAGATAGATAGATAGATAGATAGATAGGGATGGGATAAAAGGTGCCTGATCCAATAAAAAGAGTGCGCACATGCAATTGTGCAAGGTTTATGCAATAAAAACTAAAGGTTCTCGTGTCATTATAATGAGAGCAAGAGATAGATAGATCCAGAGTGATGGGACAAAAGGTGCCCGGTTAAATAAAAAGAGTGCACACATACAATTATGCAAGGTTTGGGCAATGAAAAAAAGGTTCTCGTGCCAGTATACTCAGAGGAAGAGATAGATAGGTAGATAGATAAATAGATAGATGGGATAAAAGGTGCCTGGTCCGATAAAAAGAGTGCACACATACAATTGTATAAAGTTCAGGCAATGAAAACTAAAGGTTCCCGTGTAACTATAATGAAAGTAGGAGATAGATAGATCGGGAGGGATGTGATAAAAGGTGCTCGAGAGTGCACACATAGTATTGTGTAAGGTTTGGGCAATAAAAAATAAAGGTTCTCATGCAATGTTTGGGCAACCCTATTTCGTCATCTCTAGACCAACACACACAAAGAAGAGAGTGAGAGAGTTGGCACCATGGCATGCCTTCCCAATCCGGTGACATCATGGCATGCCTTCCCGCACCCGGTCCACGTAGTCCGCGTCCAGGTCGTCTCCGAGCTCGGCATGGACGTGACTGCTCCTGGTCAAGGACGTGGGCTTCATGCTCGTGGTCGGCGCCCTTGACCTGAGCTTGTACCTGGTCGACACCCCCTTAACACGGTCCGCTTGATGGCCACAAACGTGACCCTGACTTTGTACCTGGTCGACATCCTCTTAACACAGTCCACTTGATGGCCACAAACATATTCTCATATTGGATGGAAGCAAAACTTAAACAGCATCCATCTCACTGCCTCCAAGTGCTCCTCGTCTGCAAACTTAAACAGCACCCATCTCACTGCCTCCAAGTGCTCGTCGTCTGCTTCCAATAATTGGTGGCTACTTTACGATAGGTGATACGCGAAAGAGCAACCCAAAATTTGCTCTCACTCGAGGCAACAGTGTACAAAAGATGGTCAAAATGCACAGCGAGGCGGTTTGCAACATGATTGTTGTTTTATAAGAAAAAGGAAAACTACAAAAAAACTAAAAAGATCTTGTTTTGACAAGAACAAGGGCAGCTCAGCTTAAACCCGTCCAGGATCTTGGTATGCACAGCGGAATAAAAAGTTGGATGTGATCTTACCTTGAGTCTCTCCAGGGTCTCACGTCCATAATAAAATCCATGTCAAAAACCTTGGGCAAAAGTTAGCACCTCTAGCTTTTAAAATCTCAGCCGTTGAACGAGGTGAGGACTGAGGACCAGAGGAGCGGTCTAAAATGGCACCTGACAAACTCTCCTTCGACAAACAAAGCCACATATAGCACTCTGCCAGGTCTATATCATGCACAATTAGGGATTGTATTTAAACAATGTCATACACGGACATGAAAGGCTCAACAGAAGTACTCCTAGCTAAAAAAGGATGCATGTACGCTAAAAAGGATGCATGTACGCTAAAAAAGGATACATGTACTACTCTAATTTGAGACGGTAATATGCACAAGAACCACTCATGATGAATATATTCCTCTGCCGGCGACCAATGCAGTACAACAGTTGGAAATTCAATCAAACAGTCTCAACCCATGAGGACTCAATTAGAATTAACCAGTCTAACCCATCGGTTGGAGGATCTCTCACCACACAGCCTGCATACGCAGCAACAACAACGACAACATGTTACACCCGTTTGTGCTTCGCCGCTGTTAACTGACCAGCGGTGCTGCTTAGTTACATACAACTTTTTAGCAAAAATATAACCGCAGGGTACAAAGAACCAAAGCCAATTTAACAGATGCTACTGTTTGTTGCTAGCTAGCAAGTGCTTACCTTGACGGCAGATCACAGCAACTCATGAAGACACAATTCTTTTAAATTGAAATCTCCAAAGTACACTGGTCTGATCTTTTTCTTCTACTATGACTGCTGCTAATCCACCCCAAAATCAGAGCAGAAGTGCATGCAGGAGTAGGAGGCTTTGCACTCAGAATTTTCAACAATTCTGCACGTTCACAATTTGTCAAACACATAGACTACATTTTTCTCTTGATCACGCCCACAACAAAGTTGTCCTCATAAAAATTTTAATAATCCAGGAACAAGTAGTACTTCATCTTGGAACAAAAAGATGTTGTACATACTTCACTTGAAAAGTGCGAGATGCATAAACGTTAAGCATATATTTTGCGGAGCTCTAAGCCTAGATATTCAGTCACAAGATTCAGTGCAGAACGCCAAGCTAGGAACAAGTAGTCTGGATATTTACATAGGCAAATTCGAAGGTTGCAACCTTGGAATCGGCAAGTTCTTTAATTCTATACAAAAGCTTCTGAAGGTGATAACAGCAAGATTTTTGAAAACCTAAGGTGACATAGAAATTATGTACAAATATACATCATTGTTACTTATACACTAGAGCTCTCTCCCTGAATTTATTCTAACTGAAATAAAAAGTATTAACTCTGTCTGAATTTCTTGACATGTATAGAGTAAAGACAGAAGCAGCTTTACCTGAAATACACACACTAAAAAAAGCATGTTAACTGAGTTTCTTTTAAATGAATTTTGCACAATGAAACTGTTCGGCAACTCCAACCATCTCTCTCTATAGCTACCAAATCCACATAAGAAACATTAAACTTCATGCATGGAAGCAAAAGATGGAGCTGAAAAAAATCCCATGATGAACCAACCACGCGCGCGTGTTCAGCAGAATATGGAGACAAACCAGTTGGCCTCCAGCTTTATAGGAATTCCATAACGCTTCCTCATACATCTTTTTTTAGATGAACGCTTCTTCATAATATTCAACGCAAAAGTAATTTTTATAATGGACTAAATCGGCATCTCATGAAACCAAGTGTTCAGCCCGAAAAATAGCAACTCTTAGAAGGACATTAACACAAAAATAATTAATAAGACAACAAATGGAAGCAAAAGGCCATCACGAGCAGCAGCAAATTAAAGAAGAATAGAGAAGGGCAGAACGCCAAGCTCTCCGAGCAAAAAAAACGCCAAGCTCTCCGAGCAGCCAACCGTATCCCACGTCGAGGACCTCGTCATGCCTGCCGGAGCAGCCCATCCGGCACACAGCAGAGGGGCGGGGCAGGAATTGAGGAAGCTCTGGCCTGACCAAACTAATCACCAAATTCATGGGGGGAAAGGCAACACCTAATTCTACAATAATCAATCGCACGTGATGCTATAGCCACAACATCCATTGTAGATAGACATGGGCTTGGGTCACGTATTTCTCACCTGCAGAGTGGACCATTGATCGCGTGCAAGTGCAACACCCAGATGTCAAGGCACTCATCGGAGCAGAGCATGGCGATGACAAGGTCGGAGCAGAGGACCCCGAGGACGAGGTGCAGCTGTTGCTCCGCTGTGGAGAGTTGGGCTGGCTTCCCTACGACGCCGTCGTCCACTCATCGAGCTCCAGCCACCGATGCGCTTGGTGTGAACGGTGCAGCCCCTCCTCGGCCGGATCCCGACCACCTCCGGCTGGTAGTAGTGCGGGGAAGAGAGCATCATGATGGGAGGGAGAGCTTGCAGGAGAGGAGAGAAAGAGAGGGGCCGAAGAAGGGACACGGCGTATCGCACAAGGACGAGGCACAAGGCGATGGGCAGGTGGCGTGCGTGGCCACCGCGCTGCGTCTAGTTGGGGAGGTTGGCCGTCGTCGAAGTGGAGCGCCAAGGCCAGCTCCGGTGAGAGGAAGGTGGAGGTGGGGGAGATCGGTTGCTGACTGGAGAACTGAGGGAGGGCCTAGTGTGGCGACCACGAACGCCGGAAGGAAGAAGAGAGTGCGCGCGCAGGCTATCTGGAGCCCACGAGCATCGGAAGGAAGAAGAGCCCAAGCCCGCGCTAGCGGTGGATTTTCCGCATCTCGGCAAGCTCGAGGTCACCGGCTAGATCCCATCGCGGAGGGTGTTCTTGGTGGAGAAGGGGGCGGTCGGAACGGCGTCGGAGGGAGGCAACCCTGGTGATGATGAAAAGGGGAGGCCGGAAGGCCGGCAATGCACGCTCATCCCTCCTCGTCCGTCAGAGGGTCTGGGGAGGAGGGTGGTCGTCGTCGGATGGCGGGGACGGGGCGATAGCCGTCGGGGAAGGGTGGTGGAAGCCATGGTGATGGGGAAGAGTTGACGACGGTATGCCCACGAAAGGATTTGAGAGGAGTATATCTGTATATGCGACCGTTAAAGGATGCAACCATACGAGAAAATAAGGTATGGCACTTCTCATGGGCTAGGAACCGTCCGCATTGTGGAACCTCTCTCGTGGACTGGAACCATGAGCGCACGGTCCGAGGACTGTCTCCCTGCCGTTCGACAGCCTACTAGCTGGCTCTAGTAGCCTATCAACAGGGGACCATGGGCCCATTTTAGCTATAAGTGGAAATAACTATCAGCCATCTAAAATAGAGAAAATGAAAAGAAGGAAAGCATGGGACCAAATCCCAATGAGGGACGTGTGGCTCTGATTGCAACCTTTGCTGAGAAACACAATAGCTTTGCGTTTCCAGAGAAACACAATAGTGTTATTATTCATCATTCAGGATGCAGAATAAGTTATTCTTCACTCGAGGTAATCTTACGATCATTTCATAATTAAATTATGTTTAGAATTTAAATAGTTACATTCCTATAGATTCACTACATAAAATTTGACATAAGAAAATAAAAATATAGATCATAAAATAAGAAAATTTGTAGTTCATGTGTATTTTAGACTATATTTTTACGTTTGTAATTTTACATAACATAAAATATTTTTTACGGCGATTATATATTTTCTTACGATCTCTTTTTACATCGGAAATAAGACAAAACTTACGGAACGTAAAATTACGATGCATTGATGATAAAATAGAGGGGGGTGAAGAATAACTACTCCTCACCCAAGGTGACGAATAGCGCGACCATATATATATAGCAATCGGTAGCACAGTACAGGTACAATTCAGTGAAGGTTTTTGTTCCTTTCCTATGAACTTTTATTTTGGAGATCACAATCACATGAATATCAGCACATGGCTTACTAAGTTGAAACTGTTACTATGAGAGTGTAAGGCGGTACGGTCAAATAATCACAATGGACCAATGTGAGAAGGTGACACCTAGCAGATAACCATATGTTTTTCTTTAGAGTCAGATAACCATTTGTTGGAATGCCAAGAACAATCGCACATAAACCCAACGTAATTCGATGCATCCAGCAGCTTCCAGCAACAACGATTGATTTTTTTAAAAAAAGCAATAGGCAGTAAATCCCCATGGAGCCGCACAACATGTCTCCCTTATCCACACATCATCTCCATTCCTCCGCCTCCATCTTCCTCTTGCTACCTCACACCACCAAGCGCTGCTCCTCCTCCTCTTCTCTGTCCAGCGCGCCCTCGTACAGCTTGGCGTAGCCCCGCTGCGGCGACCACCGCCGGTTCCTCCCCTCCGTGCATCCCCCACCCTCGCATGCCGGGGGATCCCTCGTTGCACAGCCATGGCGTGCCGGCCTGTTCGAGGCCGCCGTCGCTGCTCCCCCACCACCCACCTAGCACCCAGCAGCGCCCATGAACGGCTTGGCGTTGCCCCGCCCTGCCCCCCAGTTCCCCATCCTACTGTCGCCTGGCCGTGCTCCCCACAACAGCTGCTCGTGCTGCGCCGACGATGCGCTCCTCCATTGCTTGAGTGCGCTGTCGTGGGGCCGTGTCCGCCCTGGGCCTAGAGAGGACGCCGGGGCCGATGTGGGATGGTGTCAGGCGCGCCGCCACTTCCGCCTGCCTGCTCCACCGCCTTCGTTATTCTTCACACCTTTTCCCCTCTCGCTCCCCTCGCCGCCGGGGTCCCCCGCTCCCCTGCTCCAACCACCGCAAGTGACCATGGCGGGCTACGCGCGCGCGCTGGATCCCCCGTTCCCATGCTCCACCACCCAGAATCCCATGGCGGCGGACAATACAGGCTCTGTAGGCGAGCGGGCTCCGACCGCTGGGCTCACCACGCTGCGAGGATCCCCCTGCCCCGTGCTCCACCACCACCAGTGGCCATGGCGGGCTACACACCCGCGTGATGGATCCCCCGCTCCCTGCTCCAACACCGCCAGTGGCCACTCGCGCACCACCGGGAGTCCCATGGCGGCGGCCATGGCGACCTCTACAGACGAGCAGGCTCCGGCCGCTCGGGTTTGCCGCCACTCCAGCACCGACCGATGGGCGGCCACGGCCATATGCTCATGCTCAACCGTCTCCGCCCATGGACGTACTAACTCTGATTTTTTGTTCTGTATGTGTTGACCTCGGACCTTTTTTCTGTATCTTCAGATGTGCTCTCTCTTCTCTCTTCTCTTTGATTTCTTCGTGTCCTTCATAATAGGAGGCTAGGCTCCGCCAAAGACTCGCCAGCATCCACACCCCTCCACGCCATCCTCATCTCACCGGAGATCTGCACCAAGTCCCATCCAGCGCCCACCCTTCGGCCCCGCCCGGCATCTCTGTAGCCCGAGCGCTTCAGCCGCCTTGCGCCCCAAGCAGAGGAGAGGAGCTCCCTGCCACAAGCCTTCCTTGGCTCTTGCGGCGTGGAGGGGGGCGGCAAGCGGCGGCCTGTGCCCGGTGGTGGAGAGCGCAAATGGATAAGCGGCGGCGGTGCCCGATGGTGAAGCAGTCTTAATATTAAGGATCGTGGGTAGAATTGTAACTAATGCAGGGCTGTTTTTGTAAAAGTGAAACGTTTTCCCAGGGTGCCACTAAAACAGAGATTGCGGGTTGATTTCATGTAAACTGAGGTTTTTTTTTTGCAAAACCGCAACGATGACGGACGACCGGAAGCAATGCCTGCTTTATTATTAGGGGAAGATGTACTATATTGAACCTTCTCCAGTTATGTGGTGTGCTATTATCTTTTTTTTTCATTATTTAGTAAAACAGCTAAATGAGGGCATAGCCCGCTATAGCTTGGCTATAACCTTTTTTAACTGCTGGCCGAGCCGCCGCTAAATGGCGTAGCCCGTTATTTAAAACTTTGATCTGTACCTTCTACGTTTCAGCGGGCCCGTGTGTGCTAAGCTACCAATCGACCAGGGAGTCAAGCCAGCTTTTCGATATGCACTTCATCGGTACGTTACTCGGAAGGGTCAGGCCTGATCCGTGCACGTTTCTGCCAGCGCTTGGCAGCAAGACGGCAGATCACCCTCGACGACTCCCTTTAGATGGAATCGGAACAATTCGAGGCTCTTCAAGGTGCTAGCATAAAAGGATTCATGGAACCAAGTGCCGGGACGTTCTTGATGAAAAGAAGACCATGATTTTCCAAGCTTGAGCTACAGCAGGTGCCGTCAAAGAAGTTCCCAATACCTTCCATTTCTATGGGTAGTTTTTATCAGAACCAAACGTAAAAGTACGGTGTTTGGCATGTGAGGAGGAGAAGGATATATTATACATCAGTTTTGCTAGGTTTAGTTTACCTCGTTTTTCTGACTTTTTTCTATCAGTAAAAAAACCGACCAATGAGAGGATGCCACGCCAATTACTGGGGGACACAGGCGTCAGTTCTTTGGGTGTGGCTAGCGATTTCGTATGGAATAAGATATTCTTTTTGCATGGTTAACCAGGTGAGTATTGAACAGTTTGTCTGTTTTCTGCATGGCAGTTTGCATGCGGTGGTGACATGCATACATGCGGCTGTTTAGGAAAAAAAATCGATTGAATTGCGATGGTTCGTACTACTCGGTTGTTGCATGTTGCCCTGATGGACCACTGTTGACACGCATTTAGTTGATCGGTGGTATCTCGATTCTTCGAGTGTCCTCTTTCTATGGGAAGAACTCATCAAATCACATACGATTTCCTCCATGCTTATCTCGATGCTGCCCACCGTAGATTGCGCCTATAAAAGGAATGGCTTTCTTCCTAACGAGCATCCACATCTAGCTTCCGAGCCTCACACCCACGAGTATACTAAATTTCTGCCGCGCTCACACCCGGTATGTCGTCAGCCCGTGCCTAGCCATTGACCACCACCAGTCCCCGGCCTGGCCCGCCGACTCTCCGTCATGGCCTTCTCCAACGGCGGATATCGACACAGGGGCAGCGGTGCATTTGGAGCTCACTATAGATCAGTCTTTTTGCGGGTAAAAAAAAGGCACATCATTATGTTGAAATATATATCTGCAATATATTAATTTTTGCGGGTCTGGATACAAACAAATACAGTGCAAACAAATCTGTTCTTCGAATTATATATTAACGCCACAGAAAATAAGTCGCTTTGATTTGTCCACATATGATGTCATATTTGCAATGATGATTGCGGTTCTTGATTACAAATAGCAGTTGATGATTCATTACTAATGAAAATATTGAAATACAAGATAGCAGAAAATAACATGGGCGTGATCATGAATAAACTTTAAAGGGAGCGAGTCAAAGAAAATATTTAGTTAAATATTATTCTTACACAAAGCTAAGCGTCCTAAAAGATGTGCATCTCTGGATATATTTGTGTGCAGGAAACATTAATCATGAAAGGGAACTAAGAATGCAATCATTGATTGATAGGGCTCGAAGAACAGACCATCACATGTGGGCATTTCATAATTAGATTTACGTCTTGATAGGAAAGTAATCAAGAGCCTATTGGGCAACGATACAAAGGAGTGGATCAAAGTGGAAAACTAACACCAGGATGGGCATGAAGTCATCCAACCTCACATGCCAAGAAATTTATTTACCAACCTAATGCACTCACATGTTTGGGATTTTCGTTTCTTCCATGTTAACATATATTTTTTGGCAACTTCAATCAAAATATAGTTGGGTTTGAAGCCATACAGTTGGCAAGGAAATAAAATAAAAATGGTTAATCTAGCCACGCAAATGCGCGGGTTACCCGGCTAGTTACTTAAAAAAAAGGAGAAAAACTCAGACCCTTCGGTGCTTTAGTGCTTTGTTCTGCTGGCGTGATATTTTGTTTCGCTCCAGCTGACCAAACAAGTACTCCCTCTGTCCCAAAATATAAGAACATTTGTGGCACTATCATATTGTCAAAAACGTTCTTATATTTTGAGACGGAGGGAGTATCTATGTAAAGATCAGTTTTTTACTATATATCTGTCCTTAAAGAACATGTGATATTTTTTGCTTTATTTCTGCTCAGTTGCTTATGTGCCTTCTTTTCCTCGACCTTCTATAGCAATTAAATACATTGGTTATTCGCTAGAACAAAAGGAAAAATGTGCTTTCACTTGCACCACTGAAATATCCGACGAACATGAAGGGATTTGTGTATGTATCTTGGCTGAATATCCGTTCTCCTCCCTGTGTGTATATATATCCCTTGGATATAGTTGGCCGCATTTGCTTGCTGGTGCATGCATTCACTGGTGCGGCATGGATTTCGGGGATGTGTGATTGCGTGCATGAACATCCGATGGTATGTGACTACGTGCATGGCAGTCAGTTCTATTTTTTTTCCTTTTTGCATGTGTGCGCCGTGTCGGCTGTTGCTCGAGAGATTTTTCTCTAGGTTGTTTTAGTGTGGAAGGTATAACTAAATTTTAATACATTATAACTGTGCACCTTAGGAGCTCTCTCAGGCCATTAGCATTCACAGCCGCTAGATCTCCAGGTTTGGAATTTTTGGCCGTTCGATAAAACTCTCGCGCAACACTTCCCGCAATCTGAGCTGGGCAGCTGCTCCCGTGGCAAAATTGGAGCCGCGTGGTTAATCGGGCTCGTATTGGGCTGTCTGACCCATTTTTCCTATCCCCTTCCCCTTTGATCTCTTAGCCCTCGAGAAACCTAACGAAGCTGGCGGCTGAGGAGACGACTCGGCTGGTGCTCTGCGGGGCCGCTCCAATGGCGACGTCCACCCCGTCGGCCACTATCTCCCTTGCCGCCGCCGCTCCCCACTGATTTCACTGCCTCTGCGACGCCTCCCTCCCTCCAAGGCGATTGCATCATCCGAGGCGGGGTCACGGCACCTTCCAAGATGCGGCGGAGGCACCACATCCCATGGCGACGGCGGCCTGGAGCTCCTCCCACTCTGCTTCGTCCCCACGTTGATGCAGGCCATCTGCAGTGAGATCCTGCTGAGGTACGCGCTCTTCTTGGTGGATCCAGCTGAGGTGCGTGACGGGATCCTGCACGAGGGGATTGAGGCGGTCCAGCGGCGCGTGTTCATCTCGGTGGATCCAGCCGAAGTGCACGAGGGAATCAGCCTAGGGGTTGGAATTGGTGACTGAGGAGGAGGCGGCACCGGCGACGGTGCACAAGCCGTGCACAAGGCCACGATGACTCCACAAAGACTGTTGCGCTCTCCATGACCCTCGATCGCGTGCTCTCCGACCTCGACTCTCTCCTCATCATTGACGGGTGAAGAAAATTTCTTCTAGCGGTGAGGCAGTGGAAAATAATTTTGATGCAACAGCGAAAGTGATACAGATCCTAGCCTCCTCCCCTTGTGTATGTTCTAGCAGAGACAGATAGGAGATTCAGATAGGAGCGATGGACAAATTTTGTCTCCTCTATGTTAAATTTCGTTGATCTCTTCTCTCCTATATGTTGTCCGATTTTCTTGATTGTTGGCCATATATTTGTGTACTCAAAATGATGCTGCTCAATCTATATCTTCAGTATATGCTGCTGTCTAATGCTTATACAGCGGAGGGGATGTTCCCGAGGAGCCGACCCAAATGGCTCTGTCTACGCAGGTGCCATACACTTTCCTGCCCAGTGCAGTAATCCAGTGAACCGTGGATTGGATGCACAATTGTTCCACTTTGCAAACAAGAACCATGTCAGGAAGCCATGATCTGGAGTGGTCATCGCTCAACAAACGTGAGGCATCCTTCCTCATTCACCCCCGTGGTTTGTAAAGCCTTGACTGTTCAACCCGCCTCTATGTAGCAGCTAGCTAGATTGTTGATTACTACTAAATTTGTGATTTTATTAATCTCAAGATGGATGCAGCAAAACCCCATTGAAGAAACGTGCTAGAATCCAGTTCCACGTTCGGCTAACCTGAACGTTCATCGCTACCTAGGTATGGCTGCCAAGTTTCCTTTAGTAATGTATATGCATCATGTTCAGACATGCCTGCAAGGCTCCATCTAGGTAGATGTTACGTACTATAGCTTCCCACCACTAATTTCATTTAGTTTCTTGATTGTAAGTTGAACAAACTGAATCTACGTATATATGCAAAAATATTTCACTATGCAAGCTACAATATTTGGTCTGCACTTGCAATAGTTTTACTGCACTTGGAATACAATGTCGTGAAGAAAATTATTGTGTTTGCCACAACCTTAGCCTGACATACACATATTCTGAAATGGTTGGCGTTCAAACAGAACAAAGGTTAGCATCCTTGTTCGCTCACCCCCGTTTTAGAATGGTTTCATTGAATCTGTGGTGTGATGTCTAGCTAGCAATTGGAAAAACCAATTATTTAATGAATTGAAGCGGTCTTTTTTTTGCGGGTGAATTGAAGCAGTCTTGTTTGCAAGTGTACCACTTGTTGTGTTCTTAAAGAAAAGGACTTGGCTTCTCTAGCTTCGCAAGTCTTTAATAAACATCATAATACAGAGATTGGGCTCATCGCTTTATTGACATGCATGTCATCATTTGTGAGAAGTCATTTTCAGTACCATTGATATTACAAACATGTTGACCAGGCGCAAACTGAAGCAGATCCATCGAAGATGCTCAAAACTGTTGTCTTTTTGTGCTGTTGTGTTCTATCTTCTTGAACAACCTATCCCTCACATTTGTAGTATAGGCCTAGAATAGGTGTTTACTTTATTACTAACTCCATTTATTTTGACTTTCTCATCGACAGTAAGTTGTAGTAAAATACTAAATCTACCGACATGCATTCTAGAATGGTCATCTTCAAACAAAGGTGAGACTCATTTACTCCCCTGGTTCGGTTGTGATTGTTCAATCACTTTCCATTATCTGTAGCCTGGGTTCGCTGCTAGACTACCTTTTACTGTTCCAGTTGCAAAATATATCTCTCAATGGAATATACTAACCAAGAAGGTTGAAAAATCCCACGAGAAGACGACATGCTAGCGGCCAGCTCTACCTTTTGCCAACATGTGAATCAAGGCTGCATCGATCGGCTAACTAATGAGATCAATGAGTTTCTTCATTAGGACCTCAGATTGATTTCCAAGTTTTCTCATAGCTAGCAACTCCTCCATCCGGGTTTATTAGGCCGACCAATAAATTTAAGTATGTCACAAAAATTATATCATCGGAAAGCTATTTCAAATACAAATCCAACCGTGTACTTTTTGTACCATATATTTTATATTTTACTGGGAATATGGATGGTCAAAGTTTGGCTCAAAATAGTGGGGGGCCTAATAAACTTGGACGGAGGTACTAGCTAGCAAGTCTAATTAGTGAGTAATATATTCAGACCTGCAGTCTCCATCTTAATTAGTTTATTACTTAACAATGCCCTCAACACCTGCACAGAAAACAAGGTCTGATCCGTGGAACACATGATACTAGCAAAAATGTCTCTTACAGATACTAGCAAAAATGTTCTATAGGTAATGTTGTTATTATTGTTTCTTTCATCAACATACACCATGTTATGTACGGAGCAATTATAACTGTTGTGCACTTCTCCTTGGCACACTACTTATGTAGTTATTTCCTCAATTGATTTTCCTTGCTAACAAGTATTTTGTTTGTACTTCAGTGTAAGCAATTGTAAGTTGGTTAAGATGCAACACAACTTGTGAGCCATTGTTTCACAACAACCCACTGTCATTTGATATTGATTTTCAGAATTTCTATTATTATTGTAGATCAGATGGAATTCTACAACCTCAACTTTGAGCAAGTACACATTCAGTCATCTATCCTGACGCAATGTAGAATATTTGTCCCTTAGACCACAATGTATACTTGTATTACTGGCCAGAACGCATTGAGAATTTTTAAGATAATAAATATCGCCCCGAAGTTCTGAAATATTTGTACTTCCTTTTCTCTCTCTCTCATGTCTTTCCTTGATATCTTTTTTAGTTATCATGATTTGAGTCTTTGCGGGAGTCTTTTTAGGAGGCAAAAGAGGTCATGTTCCATATCAATCATAATTTATATCTCCGCGCTTAATACCACAACTCAAACATTAGAACTAAGGAGAAAACTCAAAATACTACTCCCTCCGTCCCAAAATAAGTGTCTCAACTATGTACTAACTTTAGTACAAAGTTCTACTAAAGTTGAGACACTTATTTTGAGACGGAGTGAGTACTTTTTTGCAGATCAATCGGACTGGATTTCTCTTGAGTTACATAGCTTTATATTCTTGATTTCTCTCTTTAGTTACATCACATCATATTCTATAAAATGGAGAGACAAATACAATATATAAAAGCATTGCAAAGAAATGTATACACGGTACTTCATATCTCTAACAACTCTTTTAAGTCAAAATAGACGGGCGCAGCAACGCGCGCCATCAACGATCTAGTGCATATCAAGCAGTGGCGGTGCCAGGATAAAAGCATGTGTAGTCACTTCAAAATAGTGTACTCAAATGTACAAATTTTCATGTATTTTTGCATGATTTATACTTGCTATATGACGTTTATTCCAAAGAGCTGTGTAGTCAAGTGACTACACAGCCTATGTGTGGCTTCGCCACTGATATCAAGGATAGATACACCATAGTGTGGGGCATTTTTATCAGTTGTCAATGATGAAGTAATGTATGTTTATTATACAAATCAATATTCCATGGAGATAATTCCCAGCGAATTCAATCCAGTTATACATGGGTGGTATTAGCCTGGATAGAGATTGACTGTAGGAAGTTATTTTCTAATATTACGTATCATCGATTATGTTCCTGCAACTTCATTGTGCCTTGAACATGTACTCCAAATATTTTTGGTTTAATCATTTTCAAATATTCAACAGTCTAGCGGCAGATCACTGGTTCATGAAGGCAGGAAAAATATATACATCACTGGTTCATGAAGGCAGGAAAAAGGTAATCAATCAACAAAAAGGATCAACACATAAGCCTTTCTTCACGACACACAAATCTCAATAAAACACACCAATAATGCATGGCGTGCACCATGAAGCCACAAATAGAAGCCTTTTCACCACAAGAGAAGGCACACACCAATCAATGGCAGTTCAACATGGCCCATTAGCAGACAGTCGTCCATCAAAATGAGTTTGCAAGACAGAATAAGATCTCGCCAAAGATATGGAATAATTTTTCTGACATCACACACCATCTTCAACATACACAAACTGAAGATCCAATAATATCATACATCAGCGCTAACCAACCGCAAGATCACTTGCAAAAGTTTGCAATAGCTCTATGCCACCTCATGAGAGGAACCAGTCCCGCATGAGGCCGCACTAGATTGATATAAACTACAAATGGATGTAATGTGTTTAGTAGTCCTATTAAGAAAGTGGTGAGGTGTATTTCCTACTTTGTAAGACGTAGCACTCATGCTAATAATAAATTCATCCCCTCCAATATGCATTTATGCATGGATTGCCTTTTTGTAATTACAAACTTATGCATGTAGAGTTTGTATTCCAACTTTAAATTCATCAGACGAAAGAAAGGCAACATATATCTACATGACGTATCAACATGCGTGGCAATTGCCTGTAGAAAGGCACTATCACTAGCAGCAGATCTTGGCATGCAGCATCTTCACGTCGCATCGGATTGAATGGGGTTGGCAACCTATTCATGAAGAAAGCAGCTGTTCTTCCGGGTGCATTATAAAGGAGATCAAACAGATGGAGGGATCAATTATTTCATGTTCATTTGTACAGGAATTTCGACCTTCGAACTACGAGGCTCATAAGTTGGCTAGGTTAGGCATTTTGCTTGCTCATGGGAGACACATTTGGTTAGGCAATCCCCGTAATTCAACTGTTATACCTGTAAATGTTGCCTAATCCTGCTGGAGGCTACACTAGGATGATCTTATCTAACAAGAAATCGTCTGCGCTTCTTCTATCTCGATGTAGTAGTGTCATCGCATAATATTCGTTTTGTAATCCAGACCGTGCACAGTTTCAATAGAGTAATGCTACACGTATAAACGAGTTACAAGGTTTTACAAAGAGGGCTAATTTGATTGGTCAATAGGCGGGGAGGCGGCCCACCCTCTTGAAAATCGGGGGGGTGGGGGGGGGGGGTGGGGGCAAGTTTATGATTGGTTAGTAGATAGAAAAAATCCTAGTCAGCGTGTAATTACGTGTAACTCTTTGTATGTTTAGCATTATTGGTTTCAATAAGTATATTTTATCGGATATGCATCAGCGTATGTTCTCCTGTTTAGTAGCATGTATCGTACATGATGGCAATAAATAAACTTCCTTCAGTTCAAAAAAAAAAACTTCCTTTCATCATATCATCCATTGTTGGAATATTTATGCATTAATCAACATCTATTTCCATTTCATATATGTTTTATGTGATCCTATAAGCACAACCCTAAGAGTACTTACCATAAATAAACATCACACCCCATATAGATTTGTTGTATCGACGAGCGCGGTGTGACGCCGCGCGGGCTATGCTAGTATGAGAACTATTGATATGGAGATACTTCATTACGCGGTACATCATGGTAATGTAGCTGAGCAGTCACTCTATCTCAAACAAAATATGGCCCAATTCCAAATTTTTATTCATTGGAGAGTGTATCAAAATAATTATCAATTGGTCAAAGGATTTCAGCTATTCAGTAATATACATACAAATACAAATAAATTTATTTATTTTCAGTGACATTAAAAATATTCAGGTCAACCTATTGTAGAAGCAGTCCTCCCAGTGAGTAGGCAGCCATTCACTCGTCGCCGGAAGCATCGTACCAGTGACGGCCACATTATTGACATGCCATTGAGGGGCACATATACTCAGCATATCCTATTTGTTCCAAGATTTATTTCTAAGCAAAGGATTTCTACACATTTATAGAAATGACCTTGGCACATACATTACTAAAACCACCTTAACACATTTACAAAAACTACCTTGGCACATATTGTTGGGCCTGAGCCCGTACCCTCGCTCTCTCTAGTTGCACTCACCCTCGCCCTGGCACAAACCGAAAGGAGGAAGGAGAAGAACAGGAGCACACGGTGTATGGTGTATCTTCTCGAGCACGAATGCCCGCCGCGGCTACGGCAAGTTTTCTTGAGCTCGAACTCAACACCGCACAGCACAATGTACCGGGGGGGGGGGGGGGGGGGGAGGGGTTTATACGCACACACACACAGACACACCACTCGCCCTCCCGACGCTCCCCACCCACGCGCTCCCCACGGCCCGCGCACCCGACACACACGCACGCGCTCGACGTGGGCGGATCCAGCGACCGACATGGTCACACCCCTGCACATGACACCAACTAACACACACCCGCATGCACACACGCACGGACACACACACACACACAGCCACAGACCCAACACGGCTACAGACCAGCGTCGAAGCGTCCAGTGCACGCACGCACACACACACTTGACGCAACCGCCGTGGCTTATGTCCTAACAATCACCCCCTAAGCCACGACCAAGAGGAGTGCTGGCCTGACGTCGTTGCCGACCTCTGTGACGAGAGCTTGTTCCGCCGCTGCCGTCTTCCGTGGCTTCTTGTAGTCGCGCCATAAGTGACCGCGCTGCCCGCAGTTGTAGTATCGGCCACGACGCTTCCCTCCTGCTCCTGACGCCTTGCTGCCACCATTGTCATCGTGGTCGAAGCCCTCGCCATGCTGTTGCCGCCGCGCTGCCCACTGCGCCCCCGTGAGTATCAACTAATCCCCTTTGCATCCACCACTGCTCTGGGTGCGTCATCGCGTCCTCTCCTCAAACGTCCGGAGCCGTCCGAGATCTTCTTTGAACGGCATTGCATCCACATGGCAAAATTGCTCGATTCCGGCCACCGCTGCCTATAGGCGGTCTGGCACCGAGTCGAGCAACTTCTTCACCAGGGCTACGTCACCGAGTGTCGCTCCGAGCCTAGCGTGCCTCGCCGCCATGGTGCTGATCCTCCTAGCGTACGTGTCCAATTCCTCGCCGTCGCTCACTTGTATCTGATCGAACTCGCCTCGCAGCATGGCCAATCGCGTTGGCGAACCATACTTTGAGTTAGTCCCACACATCCCTTGCCGTCGTCTTCACAACGATCTGTATCAGCATGTCCTCCGATAGTGCACCGAGCAGCAGCGCCCATGCCGTCTTGCTTTTCTTGGCATCGATTGCCGCAACGTCTGCTGGAGCCACCACACCCCACAACCGCCGGGCATCAAGGATTGCCTCCACCTTGACCGCCCAGGAGGTGTAGTTCACCGGCGTCAATGGCGGGACCGGCAGCAACATCGCACACCACCGCCGCCACCGTATGGAGCAAGCGACCTGGCCGCCAGCGATAACCTCCACAACCTCGCTCTGATACTAAATGTTGGGTCTGAGCATGTGCCCTCGCTCTCTCTAGTTGCACTCACCCTTGCCCTGGCACAAACCGAAAGGAGGAAGGAGAAGAACAGGAGCACACGGCACCGCAACAGCTACGGCAAATTTTCTTGAGCTCGAACTCAACACTGCACCGCACAATGTAGAGGGGAGGGGTTTATACGCGCGGGCACAGACGTGCCACATCGCGCTCCCAACGCTCTCCACCCACGCACTTGAGACGTCCAATGCACCCGACACGCATGCACGCACTCAACGCGGCCAGATCCAGCTCCCGATGCGGTCACACCCCCGCACATGACGCCAATTAACACAAATCCGCACACATACACGCGCAGACACACGCACACACCCTGCCGCGGACCCAACACGGCTACAGACGAGCGTCTGACGCGTCCAATGCACACACACACTCGAAGTGCCTGCCGTGGCTTATGTCCCAACACGTATCACACACGTACGGTTACATACATCGCACATTCATGGTTTTACATGCATCACACAACAAACACATATAAGAAGATTCATCAGAGACGACTTTCATAAGTTTCTTCTAACGAAATTGTAAGCACAACATTAAAATGTGCGGCTGATTTGACCAATTTATTATTGAATTGCCAGTGAAATAGCACCTTCTGGTTGAATCAAGCATGGTTAGCACAATTTCAGTACAAATCCCTGTCCTAATTGCAATTACTGTGACCATAGATTAGCCTAAGCTATTATGGGTCTTTTCCTTCCCACTATTTTGTGTGACCACAGCTGCAGGCGTGTCCTCAGACCACAGCCGAATTAGAGCTTGACACTCACCTTTCCATTTCCAACCCAACCCGAGTGAGTCATTGAGAGAAACTGGACATGTTTCTTCGCGGTGTTTTGCCGGCTATATTAGGGAATATTTGAATGTGTTTGCAATAGTTTGGCCTGCATGTGCATTTTTCACCAATGTACGAATGACTGATAAATGCAACGATGGATCCTATTGAAGGCAGAGCAATCTCTAGTGCCAGCCGCTGCAGGTCAACTTAAATGCGTTTTGAGTACGAGTGCATTCAACTTGGCACCTGCCAGAAGCATGCGATCAGAAAGCATGCATGGCTCCGGGATATGCATGTACGCCTATACTGGCGCTTGGCACTAGCATGGTAGGTCGCCGGTGACGACTTCCTTCAGGCAGAAACGGAGCACTCGAGGCTATTCTAGGTGACACAATAGATCAATATGGGAGTCTAGTGGCGGGGGCCTGCTTGATGAAACCAAGACCATGCCTCTCGTAGCTTTAGTGTGAGTAGATGTTGTCCAAGAGTTTCCCAATGTCTTCCATTTCTATGAGTAGTTTATCTCGTAACCAAACGTATAAGTACAATGTGTGGCACTCTATTAGGGTTATAAGACGAAACACATGGTTAGTGGCATGTGAGAAGGGGGGAAGATATATATGAGAACTATTGATACGGAAATCTTGAGGTAGCACAGTAATTTAGGTGAGCAGGCACTCTATCTCAAATGAAATATGGCTGAATTCTGAAATTTTATTCATTGCAGAAGGTACCAATATAATTATTTGTTGGTCAAAGTAATCAATTTATTGCAGCCATTATATATAACAATACAAACAAATTTATTTATTTTCAGCGACATTTAAAACATTTAGGTCACTCTCTTGCAGAAGTAGTTACCAACGATGGGTCCAAGAGGCCTCCCAGTGCGGCCTATCACTCGTCAATGGCAACCCTGTACTGACAGGCACATTATTTACAGGGGTGCTTCCGGTTCTGTTTGTGCTTCAAGCAGTTTTTGTCTTCTATGTACCACCGTATGTCTAGAGTAAACAATTTTGTACGAGGAATGTTCGA
The DNA here is from genome assembly GCF_003073215.2 of Triticum urartu. Taxonomy (NCBI): domain Eukaryota; kingdom Viridiplantae; phylum Streptophyta; class Magnoliopsida; order Poales; family Poaceae; genus Triticum; species Triticum urartu. The sequence continues at coordinate 39,261,935 of NC_053028.1, read as the reverse complement.
TGATAAAATTGCACATACCAGGGCATAGGTATAAAATATACATGGAGCAAGGAACTGTCCATAGGCATCTGTGTGCGTTCCAAGGATGCCCAGACATATATACGGTGCTATGCTCATACCGGCTCAATTAAACAAATACAGTACATCAAAACGTGTTAGCAGCCGGCTGACTAATCAGCAGTATATTACTGGCTAGGCGGCTAGCCCAAGTTGCTACGTATGTGTACGTAGGGGTGCAATTGAACTGCATGGACTGTGCATGGCTGGGCACGTACAAGATCAATGGCAAAGCACTTATGTGCTTTAGGATGCCATGCGCGGGACAGGCTTGGCCCAAGACTTTGCGGCCAACGTGTGTCAAATCGGCATATCCTATTTGGCGCCACAGGCGCCGGAATTAGTTCATTTTGCAAACCGGCGCCTGTAGCGGTGCTAGGCGGGCTGGCCCGTTTAGAATCTGTTTCGCCCCCGTCTCGTGGTCGTGTAAGTCTTTCCCCCGACCCCTGTTTCTTCTGTTTTCACGTGGCGTCCTCTATTTCCTCCTCTGCTTCCCCCCGACGACTTCCCTTCTTCCCCGAAGCCTGAGTTCAAATCTCAGGCGAATCTCAGGCGGATCGACGAGGGAGCGCATCGAGGAACCCTAATCTGACTGCTTCTTCTGTGTTCTTCTTCCTCCGTCGCGTGATGGATTCATCTGGTTCGTTCTTCTTCTAACCCTAATCCCCCTCAGGTCTTCGGTTAGGGTTTGTGTTTTTCATGGTGCTCGTTCTTTTGTGTTGCTGTTTGTTTAAGCGTGGATCTGGCCATGTGCAATGATGGATGGGGTCTCTGGTATCTAGGGTTTGGGGTAGAAAATGTCGCCCCTTTTTTTAGATCTTCTGTTTGCATGTCTATAAATATATCCTGTTCATGCGTGCAAATCCATCTCATGTGACGGATGGCATCTCCCGTGTGTTGGCCCATGTCCCTCTGCCATGTGTGTAACTGAATCTGATGTATGATTTATTGTCTTGTTGCGTCTGGATTCATCTGCCCTTTTGTTGTTATGTCTGTTTTGTGCACATCGGCATGCATAACATAGTTGAAATTTACTAGGGGTTTTGTGATTATTAGGAAGATGTTGGCTCTAAGTATTAATCTTGTGGGATTGGAGAGTGGTTCTTCATGTATTGGAGTATAACTCAATATTAGATTATGGAGTGTATTGTAATAATTTCGAGGGTATAGTGCATTTTGTCTTAGTTAGTGAACTTCAACTTGAGACATTTAGTTTGTCATGGTTTGTTGACAAATTCTCCTTAGCACGTTTCTATTTGTTAGTTCACATTTATGTCTGGATCTAATCGTAGTTTTTGCACATCTGTATGCGACAGTCTCCTGTATTTTCATTCGTTCTTTTTGTTGACACTTGTCCAGTAATATTTCATATAGTCCATACCACAAGGTATTTGGTAATGTCCATAGGTATGTCTTCATCTAATACTAATAAGCTATGCCTAATTTAACTGGACACATATCGCTTTTGTGAATGCCTAGGTGTTGTACTTCGCGTGATTTTGTTTACTCAAGTTTTGATGTTTGATTGTTCCAGAAAGGGTTCTTGTATAATAATATAATGTTTTTATAGTACTATATATATACCTTTTTGTAGTTAGTGAATGGTGCATGTAAAGTTGTCAAGTTCCAACATGTTAGCTTACGAGAGAATGATCAGCTAATTTCTAGAAGAAGTAATTGTCAATTTCAATTTCTGTAGTGGTACTATAGTGCCTTATATAGGAAAAAGAACATAGAAAAAGATAACAGAAAATGCCCGCTCAAATCTTTATATATAGAGTCAGTGACCTAGGAATTAGAATGTGCTATAGTTATGGCACATGTAGATGAGCTTTAACACAAATATATTTGTTTTTCAACTAGGTTATTGAATTTGAAGAAAATTTGCTCTTAGTATTTCTATGTTTTCTTTTGTCCAATCCCTTTAGTATGTTGTGGTTTTTTAATTATCTGCAATGTCATATATTCATAAGTAGTGCTCATTTGTTAATAGTTTTGTTAAATCTGTATTTGCAGCACACGAAGGAGGTGGGGTTGACCAAGTTCAAGAACCAGAAGGGGACGAACCAACTGAATACCCTCCACGAGGTCTCCAAAATGACTCAGGTGGTATGTTAGTTCTTTTGTTTTCTGTTTGTAGCTTTCACATTTGCTACAGTACAAAACTAGATCAAATTGCTGGAAAAATTATTCTTATGTCAGCTTTTGGTCTTACGCCAAGTTTTTGTCTATTCACTTGTTAGTTTTTGTCTATTAAGTTGTTAGTTTGTGATGTTTGAATGTTAAGTTTGTGCTGTTTGGTCCAACCACGATCATAACCAACTAGTTTCCAAGTCAAATTCCTTCTTATCCCTTTCCACATAAGTGTGAGTCATACGCCAAGTTTAAACTGTATCGATACATGTTCAAACATGTAGGCTTCTCAATACGTAGAGCTTATCCTACGCATAGCGCAGCTTCCCCAGTTTATACTGTTCCTGCGAAATATCCCAACATGTATAATAACATGAAGTGTTCCAGTATAATTGTGACCAGCACCTTTAGTTTAATTCCTCAAGTACAACGAATGAAATGCAAACCCTTGATCAATTCCAATCAAGCATAATTTCCACAATGAGGTGTTGATAAAAATAAAACTATAGTATAATGTTTGAAACACACATAAATTCGTACAGATTTTTCTTTTCAAAGCTACTAAGTACACCACACGTGCACTATCTAATTGTAATCTCCTATTTTCTGTTCTTTGACTTGATTTATTCCCGCTAACTAATTGCTTGTCCATCCAAATAGCAATGCCTCCCGCATGTAGCTTCACAGAGATCTAATTCGTGTGATAGTTTATTGGGCTTTATACTTTTTTCATATTCCATGTTTATTGGTTAATTCTCTAGATTTTCCACCGTCTTATCAGCTTTTTATATATTTTTTCGTAGCCCGAGTGTTCCCTAGGAAATTATGCAAGCCAACATACATTACCGGACTTTCTTTCAAGCGTTGGAACAAAACTGTGAAGAAGTTTAGTGATATTCAGTTAGGCCATGTGAGAAAGTACAAATTGGAACCTCTCCTTCATATGCCAGCGAAACTTAAAATACCAATGAATCTGCTTGAATGGATAGATCAGCATATGTTTGGAAGTAAAGAGCCATGTTTCAAGCACAAGAATAAAACTATCAAGATTACTAAAGATATGGTCAACAAAATCTTTGATTTTCCTGGTGGCACCGAGCCTTTTGTATTCAGTAGCGATGATCCCCAAGTGAAGGCAGAGGTTACACAGTTAAGGAACAAATATGTGGATGATCGGAACAAAATGCCGATCAACAAAATAGAGGAGGTGATGCTTAGTGACGAGACAGAAGATGGATTTATCAGGAGCTTTGCATTTTATTTCCTATCATCTATTCTGTGCCCTGCCTCATACTGTTTTGGTAACATGAAGTTCTTATACTCTCTAAGAGATGTTTCTGCTATACCTTCACTTGACTTTGGGCAATTGGCACTGGATTTCTTGCGTGAGGAGTCAGAGCGTCATTTTGAAATGATTATGAACAGACCAAGTATTGAGGAAATGAACAAGCCTTCATATATTGGTGGATGTCTTCCTATTTGGGGAGTAAGTTCAATCTTCACTTCCACTTTTTTTTATCTCTCTACTTTTTACTTTACTGACCTGTTTATTTTTTAAATGGCAGATCATTTATCTGGATTTTGTTGATTTTGATTTCATTCATAATCATCAGTCAACAGTGGATTATTCTCTTCCTCGGATATCTCATGTTAAGACTGAAGATTTCAAGTATCTCGCATTGGTTGATAGGAATTATGAGTCTAGGAAAAATTATGGGGTTTTACCAGTAAGCATCATACATTGTATATTGTTTCTTGAGTTATCTTTTTAGTTCTAGTACTTTGTTTTCATCATTCGTTTAACTTTAATTTGTAGCTCCGAGACATATCATGCACACCATATGCCAATGTGGTTCCAGTTAACAGTGCTCCTGATGCTCCTGGTGTGTTTAATTCAGTTCCTTCTGTGGAGGTATTTCTTATGAGTAGAATCATTCATTTCTATTTGTTTTATTCTTTGTTGTCATTTTTTATCTTATATAGACAAACATTTATTTGTAATGTCATTTGTAGGTCAACAATGATAATTCTATGTCTGAAGCTCTCATTGAAAACAAGTCAATTGATTCAAAAAATCCAGATATCATTTCAGCAGTTCCCAGTTACACTACAAAAGTTGAACCAGATATAAAATTTAAACCAGAGTCACATTTGAAATTAGAGGTATTTTTTGTGTTGTGCCTTTTTGTAGTTCCTATCTAAGTGTTTTCTTGAAAGGAGTGTCCTGTTAGTAATTTTTTATAATGCAGGCTCCCTCCAATGATGTAGTTAAGAACGAGCCAATAAGACCAAAATTTTAGGTTTGTAAACGCATTTCAGAGCTTACATATTTGTCTCCTTTTCTTCATCTTTACTTCAGAGCTTAACAGAAACTCTAGTGCTTACCAGAATATTTGTGACATTCCGTGTGACATTCGTTTTTTTTGTTATGACTTATCATGAGCAGCACTTATAATACTTGTTTTGCAAGTAAACATAAGTGCAACATTTATATTTTTGAGACAAATATTCAATGTAGCTTACTTTCGTTTGCTTTGTTCTTTGCTGAATTCTGTGTGCTTCCTTTTTCTCCAGAACATTTATGTCCTGAATTCGGTGTACCAAACACCAATTTTTCCAGTCAATGGTACACCTCTGAACACCAACGCTGTTGAGCATCCTACCACTTCACTACCTAAGGTACTTTTTCAAAAAAATTCCCAATCATAATTTTCATTGAACTTACAACATCATTTCAATTTCCTTTCTCAACAGGAAGAAATTTTTCTATCAACTGAAGCACATGATAACAATTTTTCTACTGGAGTTGATGCAAAAAGAAGTTTTATATTGATTAGTTCTGCTTCTCCAAACGAAAGAGTGAAACACTTCGAAGGTACTCCAATCATTATTCAGGATGATTCTCCTATCACTCCTACTGGTGTGACTAATGAAGACATACCAGCCTCTCACTATGATACAAGTGTAGGAATTTCAATGAACATGGATTTTGTTGTCCAACAAGGTTTTAATTCTTGCCTATTATGTTGTTTTCCCTTTATGTGTTCTCCATTTTCTTTTATTACGAGTCCTGGCGCATTGCAACATTTAATGTTCAAACTTTTTACATATGTGATATGCAGACTTTTCTACAAGGAATAATGCAGAAGCTGGACCGAGTACAGGAACTAACACAATGGAAAAGAAGAACAGAAAGAAAAGAGTAGCTAAAGTTCAATCCCCTGAACCACCAAAGAAACTCAAAATCTCTCACGAAGTGGATATCTTCTTTTCCAAATATCTGAGGAAGCCTATATTCCAACAATAGTAAATCTCTTATTCCTTTAGTTATTTTATCATTTCTTATTTCATTAAATTATGAGAACTTTTTTAGTCTACACATCTACCTAGGAAAATAATTGTAGGCATTTTCTAATCTGCAAGCAATTTTATGGACTAGATTAGTTGTAGACATTTTTCAGGACAGAAATTGTATTATGAAATCCGAACAAATTTATGGATCACCTCAAAGGTAGTTCAGATAAAAAACTTTGTAATTCATACAATTTTAGACTAAAAAGAAATCATATGGATACCAAACTAATTTAGTTTACAGCTCATTGTTCATACCCCTATAAAAGGATGTTTAACTTTTTTTTTGAGCACCATAGCGTTGTATATGTATTTTTTTAGTTGTTAAAGTATATTTTTTTAAGATCCTTTTTCTCAATTTTAACATTAGTTTTGATTGTTTATTCTGTCCAGCACTCTTTTTGTTGACATAGAGGGTTTTCCTGTAAGCTATGAGAATTACTTAAATTCATTTAAAGCGAGGGGTGAGATTGGAGATGAAGTGATGAACTCATTTATTCAAGTTCTTAACTATGAATCAAAGATTTCATCTAAAGTAAAGCCTTACGTGAAGAAGTATTGTTTCACTTCGTACTTCACTGTGAGTTTTCCTTTTAACCTGCCTATTAGGTTCTCTTTTGACCAATTTTTCTTTTTACTTTCATTCAATCCAAAATATTTACTAATTTTCATTTTGTTGTTCACAGAATAAATTGTTGGTTCCACCTGAGTTATTCGATCCAATTTCATGCATATGAGAATTTGACAGGATTAATTCAGAAGAAAGCCTTTGGAAGCAAGACTTGGTAAATCTTTTTCAATGCATCCAGTGTTAACCAAGATCTTTTCTACTTGTTTTTTATTCTGAATCTGCTTTTTCTTGTTGAACAATTATACTTCCCTACTATAAAGTCAAACCACTGGGTTGTACTTTCCATCAACTCTCTCTTTGAGAGATCTCACTTTTTTGATCCCTGTGGCACCATTCTGGGAACTACCCAGCAAGAACTTGTCTAAAACTTGGTAAGTAATTATTGAGACATAATATCATTTGAGACATAATATCCTTTTGTTTTTTCAATATAAACAAAATTCTTTTCTGATCTACCATTTGTGAATCTCTTTAACTGTGTTTATATTTATATTAAACAGCTTTCCAACTACAATATGCTTTGCAAGCTCAGTAAAAAGCCATTCAAGAATGTATTCCCTTTCAAGCTTGAACCTGTGGGACCTTACCCAACAAACTGTTTAATGTAAGTCCTTTCTTCTTCTTTGTTTTTGTATATTTATTAAAAAATCATTTGCAACTTTATTCAACATACTTTTCTGTAGTTATTACATTTTTTCAACCTACTTGTTTGTTATCACACTTGATACTCATTCTCATTTTTTCCCGTATTTGTTTTTCTTTATGCAGGCATGACTCAGGCCACTATCTTCCTTTGTACATCGAAAATTTCGAAGGCAAAGCTATGAAGACTTTCAGTGCGGTATATCTTGAAAACCCTTTGCCTTATTTTTTTTTTCTGTTTATCAAAAACTGAATCCTAAGCAAACTAGTGAACACCATGAAGACCATGATATGTTGGTTCTTTTTTTCTGCCCAATGAACACCATGAAGTCCGTTAAATTTCATGTGCTTTATCTTTTTAGCTTACTAGGGAATGACCTGTCTTATTGCATGCATGGTTGGAATTGAAATTTATTCATTTTTTTGAAGTGTTAGTTCGTTTTCTATCTATACTTCTTTTACTGACATTTTTTCAGGCCTTGTTATGTCTTGTCACGTGTTGTCCCAGCAGTAATTGTTTCACGATGCTCATATGACTGGATACAGATACACAGAATCAGAATGGATAGACGATACATATGAATCGGAATGTATACAGATAGGGGCCTCTGGCCTTGTTATTTCTCATGTCCATTTCTTAATAGACGATATGTCGTGTACTTCCTGTATCTGTGCAGCTTCTTGTAATAAACCAGTGATCTAGTACTGTATAGTAATTTTTTTCTAGTACTATAAAAAGTTTTCACAAATTCTGTAATTCTATGTCTCACATTTTGTCTATATTGTCTTTACAACCAAGCGAACATTCCGAAGTACAGAATGATATCTGCATTCAAGTTCTTCAAAAGCACTTTGAACAAGCTGAAGGAAGAAGATTTTCCAATAGGAAATTGACTTTCCCAGAACATTCATCTGCAAACATTTTCAATGTGTAATTGATCAGGAGAAAAGGATGCATTTTCCTGTCTACAACACTTTTCATCTGTAATCATATGCTAGTACATAGTACTACTTGTTTAAACATATGTCAGCCTCGACCTACTGCTATACTCTTGGATATGTACTTTTTCTTTGAATCCAGATGGTGTACTATATTTTCCATTAACTATATAGTATCTATGTTGGCGTACTGAGCATTTTTTTTACTAAAAATGCAACTATTAGTTTCTTAACCTGTAGTATCTTTGTTGCAATCTCTGCTTATAAATAAGGGCTAGTTCTTTTTGTCCGGCTTAAGCTTCCGCTCCCCGGCTTAAAAAAAAGTCGCGCTTTCAATTTGTTGAGACTTTTATATTACCTATGTGCAATATAAGTGGAGCATAATGCCTCCTCCGATCCGGATTACTACCTTTGTCCCATAGTATAAGTAAGTTTTTCACACTACATAGTGTAGTGTCAAAAATGCTGTTATATTATTGGGACCCAGGGAGTACTTGTTTTACATTTCTTTTCTCGAATACGCATGAGCGTGCGTATCATTCATTAAAGAAAATAGATGGTAAGAGCCCCAAATGCACAGTTACAAGCTTATTTACATGCGGAATTAATCCGGGACCACCCTAGTTCCTACAATAGACCTTCACTTGCACCCCAGACTACTTGTTCCACCTCCAATCCTTCTGTATCACCTTTGAACAATCTCACCTTCGCTTAAAGTCTATCTTCGTCCTGTATAAGTTGAATGGTGCGAGGGACCGAAGGCGTCACACCATTGAAGACCACATCATTCCTCTGCTTCCATATCATCCACATTTAATTCAGTTCACGCAAAACTAGGTCAAATTCCAAATTCGGTTCTACAACATTCAAAATCCAAATCTAATTCAATTCATGATTTTTAGTTCACTTCAATAATGTCTACCTTAAAGTTTAGTTCACCGAATTCAAAACCAGTTCATTAAAATTAGTTGTTTTTTTACTTCAAATCTAATCCAATTCATAAATTCTACAATGAAAAACCAGAACAGTTTGTTTTTTATACATTGATAATTCAGTTCACCAAGTTCAAATTCGGTTCATCAAATCATAATTTTAGTTCACTAGATTCACATTCAGTTCACCATAATTCTCACCATAATCTTAAAATTTAGTTCACTAAAAAACACCATCTAATTCAGTTCATTAAAATATGTTCATCTGGATTCAAGTTTTCAGTTCACGCAAATATAGTTCACCAAGTTCAATTTTAGTTCATCAAATCATAATTTTAGTTCACTAGACTCATATTTAGTTAACTTGAAATACTCATCATAATCTCAAAGTTTAGTTCACAGAACTCAAATTCAGTTCATCTAAAAAAGTTCATCTGGATTCAAGTTTTTAGTTCACGCAAATCTAATTCAATTCACGATTTCTGTATTGAAAAACCAGGCCAGTTGTTTTTTATTTTAGTGAACTTTTTTTAAAAAACCAAATTATACATTGATAATTCAGTTCACCAAGTTCAAATTCGGTTCATCAAATCACAATTTTAGTTCACTAGATTCATATTCGGTTCACTTCAATACTCGTCATAATCTCAAATTTAGTTTATCGGTTCACAGAATTCAAATTTAGTTCATCTAAATTAGTTCATCTAGTTTCAAGTTTTTAGTTCATGCAAATCTAGTTCACCAAGTTCAATTTTAGTTCATCAAATCATAATTTTAGTTCACTAGACTCATATTTAGTTCACTTCAATACTCATCAAAATCTCAAAGTTTAGTTCACTGAATTCAAATTCAGTTCATCAAAATTAGTTCATCTGGATTCAAGTTTTTAGTTCACGCAAATCTAATTCAATTCATGATTTCTGTATTGAAAAACCAGGCCAGTTGTTTTTTATTTTAGTGAACTTTTTTTAAAAAACCAAATTATACATTGATAATTCAGTTCACCAAGTTCAAATTCGGTTCATCAAATCACAATTTTAGTTCACTAGATTCATATTCGGTTCACTTCAATACTCGTCATAATCTCAAATTTAGTTTATCGGTTCACAGAATTCAAATTTAGTTCATCTAAATTAGTTCATCTAGTTTCAAGTTTTTAGTTCATGCAAATCTAGTTCACCAAGTTCAATTTTAGTTCATCAAATCATAATTTTAGTTCACTAGACTCATATTTAGTTCACTTCAATACTCATCAAAATCTTAAAGTTTAGTTCACAGAATTCAAATTTTAGTTCACTGAATTCAAATTCAGTTCATCAAAATTCAGTACAACACCGAAAATTCAGTACAACATCAAATTCAAATTCAGTACAACACCGATAATCTAGTTCACTAGACTCATATTTAGTTCATTTCAATACTCATCATAATCTCAAAGTGTAGTTCACAGAATTCAAATTTAGTTCATCTAAATTAGTTCAGCTAGTTTCAAGTTTTTAGTTCATGCAAATCTAGTTCACCAAGTTCAATTTTAGTTCATCAAATCATAATTTTAGTTCACTAGACTCATATTTAGTTCACTTCAATACTCATCAAAATCTTAAAGTTTAGTTCACTGAATTCAAATTCAGTTCATCAAAATTAGTTCATATGGATTCAAGTTTTTGGTTCACGCAAATGTAATTCAATTCATGATTTCTGTATTGAAAAACCAGGCCAGTTGTTTTTTATTTTAGTGAACTTTTTTTAATAAAACCAAATTATACATTGATAATTCAATTCACCAAGTTCAAATTGGGTTCATCAAATCATAATTTTAGTTCACTAGATTCATATTCAGTTCACTTGATATACTACACCATCTAATTCAATTCATTGAATTTTATATAATTTGCATTCAAAATTTAGTTCATTAACTTAGTTTTATATAATTTCGATTAAAAATTAGTTCAGTTGTTTATTTTAGTGAACTTTTTTTAACATAATTTTAATCAAAATTAGTTCATATGGATTCAAGTTTTTGGTTCACGCAAATTAATTCAATTCATGATTTCTGTATTGAAAAACAGGCCAGTTGTTTTTTATTTTAGTGAACTTTTCATAATTTTAGTTCACTAGATTAATCTAATTCAATTCATGATTTCTGTATTGAAAAACCAGGCCAGTTGTTTTTTATTTTAGTGAACTTTTTTTAATAAAACCAAATTATACATTGATAATTCAATTCACCAAGTTCAAATTGGGTTCATCAAATCATAATTTTAGTTCACTAGATTCATATTCAGTTCACTTGATATACTCGTCATAATCTCAAATTTAGTATTCAAGTTTTTAGTTCACGCAAATCTAGTTCACCAAGTTCAATTTTAGTTCATCAAATCATAATTTTAGTTCACTAGACTCATATTTAGTTCACTTCAATACTCATCAAATCTAAATTTAGTTCACGAATCAAATTCTTCACTAGACTCATATTTAGTTCATTTCAATACTCATCATAATCTCAAAGTTTAGTTCACAGAATTCAAATTCAATTCATCTAAATTAGTTCACCTGGATTCAAGTTTTTAGTTCACGCAAATCTAGTTCACCAAGTTCAATTTTAGTTCATCAAATCATAATTTTAGTTCAATTCATATTCAGTTCACTTGAATACTCGTCATAATCTCAAATTTAGTTCACTGAATTCAAATTCAGTTCATCAAAATTAGTTCATCTGGATTCAAGTTTTTAGGTCACGCAAATCTAATTCAATTCATGATTTCTGTATTGAAAAACCAGGCCAGTTGTTTTTTATTTTAGTGAACTTTTTTTAAAAAACCAAATTATACATTGATAATTCAGTTCACCAAGTTCAAATTCGGTTCATCAAATCATAATTTTAGTTCACTAGATTCACATTCAGTTCACCATAATTCTCATCATAATCTTAAAGTTTAGTTCACTACAAAACACCATCTAATTCAATTCATTGAATTTTATATAATTTGCATTCAAAATTTAGTTCATTAACTTAGTTTTATATAATTTCGATTAAAAATTTAGTTCATGAAATTTGCAATGAAAACCCTGTTAGTTGTTTTTTATTTTATTATATTTCATGGGAAATAAAAGTTGTTCAATCGAATACAAAATTTGTTCATCAGCGGTCAGATTATAATGAACCAAATCCGTATTCGGTTCTACAACACAGATAATCTAGTTCACTAGACTCATATTTAGTTCATTTCAATACTCATCATAATCTCAAAGTGTAGCTCACAGAATTCAAATTTAGTTCATCTAAATTAGTTCATCTAGTTTCAAGTTTTTAGTTCATGCAAATCTAGTTCACCAAGTTCAATTTTAGTTCCTCAAATCATAATTTTAGTTCACTAGACTCATATTTAGTTCACTTCAATACTCATCAAAATCTTAAAGTTTAGTTCACTGAATTCAAATTCAGTTCATCAAAATTAGTTCATATGGATTCAAGTTTTTGGTTCACGCAAATCTAATTCAATTCATGATTTCTGTATTGAAAAATCAGGCCAGTTGTTTTTTATTTTAGTGAACTTTTTTTAATAAAACCAAATTATACATTGATAATTCAATTCACCAAGTTCAAATTGGGTTCATCAAATCATAATTTTAGTTCACTAGATTCATATTCAATTCACTTGATATACTCGTCATAATCTCAAATTTAGTTCACTGAATCCAAATTCAGTTCATCAAAATTAGTTCATCTGGATTCAAGTTTTTAGGTCACGCAAATCTAATTCAATTCATGATTTCTGTATTGAAAAACCAGGCCAGTTGTTTTTTATTTTAGTGAACTTTTTTTTAAAAAACCAAATTATACATTGATAATTCAGTTCACCAAGTTCAAATTCGGTTCATCAATCATAATTCTAGTTCACTAGATTCACATTCAGTTCAGCACAATTCTCATCATAATCTTAAAGTTTAGTTCCGTAAAAAACACCATCTAATTCAGTTCATTAAAATATGTTCACCTGGATTCAAGTTTTTAATTCACCCAAATCTAGTTCAACAAGTTAAAATTTAGTTCATCAAATCATAATTTTAGTTCACTAGACTCATATTTAGTTCATTTCAATACTCATCATAATCTCAAAGTTTAGTTAACAGAATTCAAATTCAGTACATCAAAATTAGTTCATATGGATTCAAGTTTTGGGTTCACGCAAATGTAATTCAATTCATGATTTCTGTATTGAAAAACCAGGCCAGTTGTTTTTTATTTTAGTGAACTTTTTTTAATAAAACCAAATTATACATTGATAATTCAATTCACCAAGTTCAAATACTCATCAAATCTTAAATTTTAGTTCACTGAATTCAAATTCAGTTCATCAAAATTAGTTCATCTGGATTCAAGTTTTTAGTTCACGCAAATCTAATTCAACAAGTTAAAATTTAGTTCATCAAATCATAATTTTAGTTCACTAGACTCATATTTAGTTCATTTCAATACTCATCATAATCTCAAATTTAGTTCACTGAATTCAAATTCAGTTCATCAAAATTAGTTCATCTGTATTCAAGTTTTTAGTTCACGCAAATCTAGTTCACCAAGTTCAATTTTAGTTCATCAAATCATAATTTTAGTTCACTAGATTCATATTCAGTTCACTTGATATACTCGTCATAATCTCAAATTTAGTTCACTGAATCCAAATTCAGTTCATCAAAATTAGTTCATCTGGATTCAAGTTTTTAGTTCACGCAAATCTAATTCAATTCATGATTTCTGTATTGAAAAACCAGGCCAGTTGTTTTTTATTTTATTATATTTCATGGGAAATAAAAGTTGTTCAATCGAATTCAAAATTTGTTCATGAACAGTCATACTATAATGAACCAAATCTGTATTCTGTTCTACAACACCAATAATCTAGTTCACCAAGTTCAAATTTAGTTCATCAAATCATATTTTTAGTTCACTAGACTCATATTTAGTTCACTTCAATACTCATCATAATCTAAAAGTTTAGTTCACTGAATTCAAATTCATCTAAATTTGTTCATGGAAAAAAAATAGTTCAATCGAATCAAAGAAAAGTTCATGAACAGTCAAATTAGAATTCGGTTCATTAAATCATAATTTTAGTTCATCAGATTCACATTCAGTTCACTAAAAAACACCATCTAATTTAGTTCATTGAATTTTATATAATTTGCATTCAAAATTTAGTTCATTAAATTAGTTTTATATAATTTGGATTAAAAATTTAGTTCGCACAAAAGAAATTCATTTCTTCAAATTTGTAATCAAAGTAGTTATGTTATTTCAAGTTTTCTAAAGTAGTTCAGTTGTTTCTATTTTTAATTCACACTAATCAAATTGAATTCATGGAAACTCAGATTAATTCACTGTACTTCAGTTGTTTCTATAATTCAATTATCCAATATTCAAATTGGATTCAAAACACAATTTCTACGCCCACATAAGCGTAATGAAAGGTTTTATTTGTATTATAAACCAAATTAATCCTTACTTTAAAATATTATAATTTTATTTAACTAAAATACAAATTTGAAAAATACTTCACTAAAACTGAATTTTTTATCACTTGAATCCAAACTCAAGATAATAATGCTGGATTAAACTTAAAAAAATATGCAAATTCTTCTTGTTTGAACACAAACTTTTCTTTTTTACTACCCTTTAGTTTGAAAAACAAATATGCACTTCTTCATGTCTCACTATTTTCCTCAATTTTCTTTCTCCGAAAACAAATTTTTCCCAAACCAAAATGTATATTCATGTCTAAATTCAACTACAACATCTTGAGTATGAAACAAAAAACAATACCTCATACATCACAAATGCAACGAGTAATTGTTTTTGTTTCTAAACACAAATAGTGAGCCGTTTACTATTCCTCACACTAATATTTTCAAAAAGCAATAAGAACACCATTTCCAATTACAGCAAGAAATAATGTTTTGTTGAATATATCCCTAAAATAAAGTAATACCACAAAGTATTCTATAGCCTACAAAAATAGCCACTATTCTTATATCCAGCATAGCAACTTCAACCTGAGAATATCTCAACAATAACTATTCTTTATCGTTTTTAGGCACTAGTACTCACACGTTCATATTGAATTTTTTTCTCTTTCGCGCAGCACACTTTTTGAGCTTCAATTTCTGAACGAGGCTTCATTCTATTCCCTTTGTTGACAGACTTGTTCTTTTTAACAGTAGGATCTTTTAGGCCCTTGTCACTATTTCTGTTCGTTTCATTCTCATTTGCTTTTTGGTTCCCTTCTGTTTCTTCTCTCCCAGCAAGATACTTGTTATGGACAGTCTTGACTGCATCTAATAATTCTTGACAGTACCCAGAATCATGACTAATGTCTGAACAGTATTCATTACAATTGCATATCGCATGGCATCGTGTGACTGGTCTTCGCTTTGTGCACCAAGAAGATCAATCTTGTGCTTCCTTAGCTGAATTTCTCTGAATTCTCTTGTCCACCTTGCCACTATATACCTTTCTGGTATCTTGAGGTAATCAAACTGAGTAAACAGTCTTAGAATGTGGCAGCATAAAATTCCATCCCTGTCAAACTTTCCACATTCACAGTCAAACTGCTCAGCAGCTCGGTCTACATGCACAGTGAATATCTCCCTGTCAAATTCTGGGTTCTCATACTCAAAGTTTCTTTTAAGTTCATATTTTTTATCTTTCTCAATCTCTCTCACTCCAAAAGCAGTGGCATTCATCATCTCTGTCAGGAACTTGGTGTATATTGCTCTAGTATATATCTCAGCTGCATGCCGTTCAAACCACTGATATCCCCACATAATAGGAACTTTCTCATTAGATAAGAACCTATCTTTGTTTTCTATATGTATCACACTCTCTTGGAACAATTCATATTGACGGATAAATGTTTCAATTGTGTCTTTCCTCAAAACATAATCTTTAAAGTTAGAGTTGAAACTCTCACTTCTACTTGTTGATCTAGTGAAAGGACAGAACACTCTTTGGTAGTAAGCAGGAACAAAGTACTGCCTATTCTCCCACATCCGCTTGATGTGAGCATGTTTCGCACAACTGTGCTTCTCCAGCATTTCCTGCCATTTGGTTTCAAACTCCTGTACCGTCAATGACTGCATGATACATTCATCCAGGTCCTTCTCCATGCCTTCCTTCAAATGAAAGTATACTTTCAGATTCTCCCTTGCTTTCCTCCAAACATGCCAAATAAAAAATCTGTGCAATGCATCTGGGAACACCTTTGGAACTGCTTTTTTCATAGCAGCATCTTGATCGGTGAGCACAACTCCTGGCTTCTTTCCCCCCATCACTTCAACAAATGTCTCAAATAGCCACTTGAAAGTATCTGTTGTTTCATCTTGCAAAAGAGCCCAGCCAAAGACAATTGTTTTTGAGTGGCCATTAACTCCTATTATTGGCGCAAAAGGCATGTTATATTTGTTCGTGTTGAACGTTGTGTCAAACGAAATAATATCTCCATACAACAGGTAATCCAGCCTCGACCTTGAATCTGTCCAAAACAAACTAAGGATGGAATTGGAAGAATCTCTCTGTGCTTTGTATACAAAACCAGGCTTATCAACTTGCAACATCTCAATATATTCCAAAGTGTGTTCTATATCTGTGTTTCTTCTCTTCTCACGGTCATCTTGCTTCAAATTGTCAAGTTTCTTCACATCAAAAGTTATATCCCCAAATTTTCCACCACACAGCTTCCTAAATATGCTCATTATTTTCCTAGGTTTTATTCTGTGTTCCTGTAGCAGCCTGGACAATAACTTCTCAGCATCATTCATACTTCTATGACTAAGTAACAACTGTGTTAGAGATGGAGAAGAAACCAACTCATGGTTATGCTTCAAATCTTGGGATTGAATGTGCCATTTCCCATCTTCCAAGCAGACTGTAACATGCATTTGGCAGTTCGTTCTTTGAAGAACATTTCTTCTCCTTTTTCTTGCTCCTGTATATGTCAACACAGTCTTCCTGCTCTTGTTGCAAACAAAAGATATCTTTCTATTCTTGTGGTTTCTTCCTTTCTTTATTCCGAATCCATTGGTCAGAGCATATACATTAACAAACCTTTTAGCAGCATCCAGAGTACTGAACACCTTCCCAACTTGAGGCACATTTGTCTTCTCTATTTCATCTGGCGTTGGAAACATATACTCTTCTTCTTTCGAAACACTATCATCATCATCCTCATCAGAATCACCACTGCTACTACCAATGTTTTCAAGAGCATTCTCACAAGAAAGTGTATCCTACACATTTTTTTCAAAACAACGTGAGCAATGAAAAACAGAAAGTCTGTATTTTCTCTCAGTAACTTTCATGAAGTTACAATAGAAAACACAAAATAACATAGTACAAACCTTATCAGAACCAAGCACCACGCTCATTGCATTGTCATTTTGAATAGAAGATATATTATCTCCTGCTAGTTCAGCATCTTAATTTGCACTTATGACCTTAGAAGAAGGACCAAAAACTCCAACACAATTTTGTTGCTGTTGAAAATTTATCTACAATTTATGGAGCAAAACATGCAATTAAACAACCATGCACATAAAAATAACAGATTCTTACAAACAGACTGTTTTTAGTGTTCTTTGATATACCTCTTCAATGTCTTGACCATTTGAACCATCTTTATCTTCTTGATTATCATCTCGCTCAGTGACATCTTCTACAACACATTGTGTAGTAATAACTTCTTGCGTAATTGATTCAAATCTGTCATGCGTGCTGAATTTTTCTTGACTTAACATCAATTCCTGACTACTTAGTACTTCCTGAAATATACAAGCAAGTCTATATTAATTTTTTTTAACAAAGACTTCTCAAAAAGTAGGAACTTCACTAAAAAATTGTTGTGCCCACGAACTTGACTTACTAACCTCTGTTTTCTTCTTCATTTCATGATACATTACATATTGGTCAAATTCAAGCATAACATCATCACCCTGCATCAAGCAGAACAAATATATTATTAATAAACTTTCTTTTTCACAACTGTGTATAGAAACAACCTGATTGGGTAATTCGAAATATCAGTGAACAAAACATACAGCATTTTTTTCTCCTAAACTTTTATCAACTTGATCACTCGTAGTTAGCATCTTTGCTTTTTCTTTGCTCTTCACTTGTTTCTTCTTATTTACTGCTCTAGTTCTTCCACTTGAAAGCACCTAACACAAAAACAAAATACCTTTTCAGCAAGCTCAGTGGATACCATATATTCACTGTCTAGGCAGTACACAATTGAATTTAGAAGAACAAGACTTGGTCTTATTAAACTGAAGATCATCAGTTTAATCATATTCAGTGCACAATGTTTTACACTCAATTGATTCAAAGGATATATTTATTCAACAATGATTCAGTTATCAGGTTGTTTGAGAACTAATGGTTCGTCTATTTTGTGAAGACAAAGGTTGTTTGAGAATTAGTTTATTTTGGAGACGTAAAAGATTTACACACTAGGAAAATTACTAATGGTTCGTCTGTTTTGTGGCCATAAATTAAATTTAATAAAATAACAGCATAGTTTCTTCAATTCCAAATTGGCCACATAATAATTAGCCCTTCTAAACCAGAGTGAATCCATAAATTTTTCCTTCATTTTGTGAATTACAGAGCACAAACGGTGCCACATAGCAGTACACTTTTTTGGGTACCTGATTAATTGAAACTAAAATTAACTTATGCAATCATTACAAAATATAACTGTCCTCCACAACGATCTACTACTTTTTTGAACCTTGTATGTTTACAAAACAGTGCATATGTTTTAAGGAGTTTGTTGATCTGATTATGTACTGTCTGACCCTACACTAGGCAGGTAAGAATATACACATCTATTCAGATGCATCAGAGATTTCAGCATACACTGTTATGAATAAATAAGCAAAATTCTGGATAAAAAAAGGCAACCACTATCAGACATGTCCCTTTTTCTCTCAATTTTTTGGTATTCTAGGCACAAGTACTATGAAATCTTGACATATTTGAAGAGCGTTAACAACAGAACCTCCCATAATTAATTGTGCATTCGACCAGATGTTAAATGGTACTTCCTCTGTACCAAATTATAAGACGTTTTTGGTAGGCTATTTAGCATACCAAAAACATCTTGTAATTTGGGACAGAGGTAGTAGCTAACACTGGATGGCAATAAGATCACAAATACTTCAAAATACAGGTGCAAGGGTACACTAGTTGACTTCAAACTTGCAGCTTGTACATAAAATTTCAGACAACTAGTCTGGACAAAATTGCTTAATGAAGAGCATGTTGTACGTCCCTTGGATTTAACCATGCCGTTTCCCCCCACCTAAACGTACATCAACTTTTGTGGCATGGCAAGACGAAATTTACTGAGAGAAGATGTAGGACACGATGCATGAACCTTCTCCTAGCAATCAAGGAAGTAGCCAGAAGGACAAGAAAAACATGCATAGCCTGTGATTGTCTATCTTGTCAAACTGAAAGGACATGGGCAGAGAGAAGAAAGAACAAGTGTATGCAGACAGCCAGTACATTAGTCTATATAATCTACATAGTTTCTGTACTGACTTTCTAAAAGAGCAACAACTTCTTATGTCTGCACTTTTATATCTAACATAAGAACATAGCAGATGAAGAAAAGAACCTGGCATCTGGACGATCGGCTTGAAGAACGTAGGTTTTCGATTCCCATGGACGCCAATACTGGTGGAATTGATGTCCTGCCATCCACGCCAGAGAATTCCCCACCAGAAATTTGTGCCGCCACCGACGACGGCTCCGTTGCCACCATCGGCGCCGCCAATTCCTCCCCTTGGGGACTGGTCGAGAGAGTCGAGGGGTATCTAGAACAATTCCCCTGTTTTCTTTTGTTCAGAGTCTTTTCCTCCCAAGTCACTTACTTGCGGGCCCTGAATTATTTCCATAGGGACCTAAAAAATATTTCAAAGCTGCCGCTAGGTGTTTTTTCAAAAAGTACTGGCAACGTGCTTAAACAGGGGGGCTTATTTGTCAAAAACAAACCACGGGCAGGAAAATTCCCCATTTCTCTTCCACTCTTTCTTTATCTCTTGCTCCGGCGACTGCCGACTCTCTCCTGGATGCCCTGTTGGGAAATTACTCTTCGCCAAGATCAACGCAGGTTTGCCCTTTGAAATCTCTTTTCTGTGTCATTCCGTAGCTTCTAGATCGTACCTCTGGCGAAACTACGAACTCTAGGTTGAGCTTTTTATCCCCAAATGCTTCAGACACGGTGGATCTACTAAATCTTAGGGAGTTCTTCGACTGTACCCACTAGGTTCCTACTGTTGTTCTCGGTCAGATAAATGAATTAATTAACCTAGTGTCAAAATCTTAGCCTACTGCACTGAAACTTTTAAAGATCTATGCCTAGTTCACTCAACCCTGCCATGGAACTGGTTTGGGATGCTCTGCTACATAGCCGTGCAACATGACAACAGGTGTACAATTTGTTTTGTCGTCTCTGCTCCTCTGGCACAAATAGGAATTGCTCAATCAATATTTTTTTGTTGGTCACAGTTGCTGAAGGAATTGCATTTTTGTTTTAGATGTTATATGACAATTATTTTTGGAAACAACTAACGTAAGTTTTCATGTATGTAATACAAAAGAGCATGTGCATCACAGCTGACAAACGTGGCCAAACTAGAGCGGCATTTTTGACATGTGAAATTCTGAATTTTACTTTCAGTACTATCAGTCCTAATAATCAAATGTGATTCAGGCACGACATAGTATTTTTACTTCCAGTACAACTTTCTCACATGTAGCGATAATCAAAATGCTAGTCTATATTTGTTATCTCTCCGCCTACTGTTGTGGTGATGCGCTGTGGCCTTGCAGCTCCATTGCCATGTAAAAACTTTTTAATTATTTGTTCAATATTGAAACAGAGTAAAATTTCAAAATCGAATCACAATGGACAAGTCTTGTTGATATAACATTTGGTCAATATATTCACTATGTTCTTTCTGTCTGTTGATGACAATGCTTCTTTTTTCTTCTTCTTAACAACGTTGTCTTTTTGTATAATTCATTCATTGATAGACTGGTAGATTGGTAGTCATGGCATTACTCTTGCTATAACTTTTGTGTTGTTATGTGCAGATGAGTTCTGTAGATCAAAGTTTCATCAACAAGAGGATCAACCAGCAGCATCTTGACACTCAATTAAATGAGCATAATGCAGCTAAGAGATTAAAAGTAAGCACAACAATCATACCCCCCAAAACTAAATTTATTCAAACTGCTCTTTTCTCCCCTTAATTTAATTTAACTGCTCTGTCACATATTCATGTTTTTCCCAATTCTAATTCATTCATTGTGTCCACCAGGTCACCGAAATTAATCATATCAGTCTGTTGATCAAGTTTATATCTGAACTAAATGAGGAGCAGAAGCTCATAGTTCATAAGCTTGGGTTCAGTTCTTTGCTTCATATATCATGCAACTGTATATTGGATGATATATTTGAATGGTTAGGAATGCAGTTCAACACCACTACTTGCAGAATTGAACTAAGAAATGGTTTCAAGTTCCATTTGACAGAATCAGCTGTACACAAAATCCTAGGCATTCCATGTGGCGGTTTTCCAATACAAACAAAGCCTTCAAAACAAATTGTTGATTTCATGAACACATTTCTTGGAACAACAAAAGCAACCCCAGAACACTTGCTATCAATGCTATCTGAAAACATATCAGAAGAAGCTTTCTCTAGGATTTTCATGCTCCTTGTACTATCCATTCTAATTGCCCCGAATTCAAAGGGACTTCTAAGCCCAAAATACTACAGTGCGTTGGTCAATATTGAGTCAGTTCCAAAATACAATTGGTGTCTCTTTACCCTGTCTTTCTTGGTTCATGAGATTGCCAAAATGCAGTCCACTGTTGGGAAGAAGAGGTCAAAACTAGCAGGAGGTTGCAAAGTACTATCAGTGGTAAGGATTTATTAGAATTTTAACTTCTTTTTCACTTTAGATCATGTCAAAGACAATTTTTACCTGACTTTTCATTTCCTTCCATATTTTTTGGCAAACTTTGTCAGATTGCACATTTTGAATTCTTGATCACTTCTGACTACAAGATTTCAACCAGTACGTTCCCAAGACTTCCTTTGTGGTCAGCAACAATGCTCAGATCATTCATCGCTCTAGACACAAAGCCTGGAGTCAATATTGAGTTTGGGAGGCTTGAAGTAAGTACAAAAGAGACAAATATCAAGATTAACTTTAATTTTGTAGTACTTTTTTGCTCATGAAATTTACCCAACTGAAAATCCAGTTTCATTTTTTTCCTCAAAACAAAAACAGATGAAGCACATAACAGCAACTCCATTCGCTGATTCTATCATTGAGCCACCTATGCAATTACCTGATTCAATTTTGCACTACATCAACAGCAAACTGCCATCGATTCACAACATATAGGTTTGCAAATCTAATTCAGAAGCAAGAATACTTGTCTTTTACTTACAAAGTAGTAGGCTCATCTATATTATTTATTCTTGCTTTGATCTAACTTTATTCTTTCTCAATTCTCATTTTCTTCAAATCAGGAAAGGATTAAGCTTCAGAGTTCCAGTCAGAAATTTTGGCAGACAGTTTTAACAAACTCTATTCCAACGATGCAATCTTATGTTGACGATGTTCTGAGTTTTTTACCCTCAAGTTCTTTTTCTAAAGATGAACCTCAATATCAACCTTCTTCAGTTACAGCTCTTTCAGGAGTGCACTTGGGTAATGTTGTATCTAATGTTGATTCAACTCGTTCCCTGATACCCATTAGTGCAATGCAGAAACATCCGCACTTGGACTCATTCATGTATTCAACTAATTTCTTGGATTTTCCTGGCCCTCGCTCATATCCTC